>NC_051334.1:190144311-190295221 GCF_015220235.1 Choloepus didactylus | reverse complement strand
AACCATAGGCTAACAGGCATCACCTGCTGGGCAGAAAAGCACAGTGACCTGAGGCATCACAGGGTGGAGCAATTTTCTAAGACACACCCGCAGGGAAACCAGATACTGAATATTTCTTCCCTCTGGGACCTGAGCCTGTTTCTGGTCTGGGAAAACCTGATTCGGAAAAACAAGGAAACCATGCCTAGACAACAGAAAATTACAACCTACACTAAGAAAAAACAAAGTTATGGCCCAGTGAAAGGAACAAATGTACACTTCAACTGAGATCAGGAATTTAAACAACTAATGCTAAATCAATTCAAAAAGTTTAGAGAAGATATTGCAAAAGAGATAGAGGCTGTAAAGGAAGCACTGGGCATATATGTGGCAGAAATCAAAAGTTCAAAAAAACAACTAGTAGAATCTATGGAAATGAAAGGCACAACACAAGAGATGAAAGACACAATGGAAACATACAACAGCAGATCTCAAGAGGCAGAAGAAAACACTCAGGAACTGGAGAACAAAACACCTGAAAGCCTACATGCAAAGGAGCAGATGGAGAAAAGAATGAAAAAATATGAGCAACGTCTCCGGGAACTCAAGGATGAAACAAAGTACAGTAATGTACGTATCATTGGTGTCCCAGAAGGAGAAGAGAAGGGAAAGGGGGCAGAAGCAATAATAGAGGAAATAATTAATGAAAATTTCCCATCTCTTATGAAAGACATAAAATTACAGGTCCAAGAAGCGCAGCATACTCCAAACAGAAGAGATATGAATAGGCCTATGCCAAGATACTTAATAATCAGATTATCAAATGTCAAAGACAAAGAGAGAATCCTGAAAGCAGCAAGAGAAAAGCGATCCATTACATACAAAGGAAGCTTAATAAGACTATGTGCAGATCTCTCAGCAGAAACCATGGAGGCAAGAAGGAAGTGGTGTGATATATTTAAGATACTGAAAGAGAAAAACTGCCAACCAAGAATCCTATATCCAGCAAAGCTGTCCTTCAAATATGAGGGAGAGCTCAAAATATTTTCTGACAAACAGACAATGAGAGACTTTGTGAACAAGACAACCCGCCCTACAGGAAATACTAAAGGAGTACTGCAGAGTGATAGAAGACAGGAGTGCGTGGTTTGGAACACAATTTTAGAAGATGGTAGCACAACAATGTAAGTACACTGAACAAAGATAACTATGAATATGGTTGAGAGAGGAAGGTGGGGAGCATGTGAGACACCACAGGAAAGGAGGAAAGATAAAGACTGGGACTGTGTAACTTGGTGAAATCTAGAGTATTCAACAATTGTGATAAAATGTACAAATATGTTCTTCTATGAGGGAGAACAAGCAATGTCAACCTTGCAAGGTGTTAAAAATGGGGAGACATTGGGGAGGGGATGCAATCAGCATAAACTAGAGACTGCAACTAATAGAGTCATTGTATTATGCTTCCTTTAATGTAACAAAGGTGATATACCAAGGTAAATGCAGATGGGGGGGATGGGGGGCATGTTGGATGCTTGACATTGGTGGTATTGTCTGATTCTTTATTCTACTTTGATTTGGGGTTGTTTTTCCTTTTGCTGCTTCCTAGCTGTCATTTTTTTTCTCTTCCTTTTGCCTCTCTACCTTCTTGACTCTCCCTCCTGCCTTGTGGAAGAAATGTAGATGCCCTTATATAGATAGTGGTGAAGGTGGTGAACACATAAATGTATGACCATGCAGAGAACCATCTATTATTACTTGGGATGGAATGTATGGTGAGTGAACAAAACCATATTAAAAAAAAAAAAATGGGTTGATGACAAAACCTCGAGGGCAATATACTGAGTGAAATAACCAGACACATAAGGACAAATAGTGCAGGGTCTCACTGATAGGAACTAATTATAATATGTAACTCATAGACATGAAATATAAGGGTACCAAGATATAGGACGAGGCTTAAGAATGGGGAGTGGTTGCTTAGTATGAGCAGAATGTTCAATTAGGATGAACTTAAATGTTTGGAAATGAACAGGGGTGTTGGTAGCAAGATTTGAGAATAACTAACAGCGCTGAATGGGGTGTGAATGAGGTGGAAAGGGGAAGCTCAGAGTCATATATGTCACCAGAAGGAAAGTTGAAGATCAAAAGATGGGAATGTATAAAACTGAATCCTATGGTGGGCAATGTCCATGATCAACTGTACAAATACTAGAAATCACTTCCATGAACCAGAACAAATGTATGACAATGCAATTAGAAGTTAATAATAGAGGGGCATATAGGGAAGAAATATATACCTATTGCAAACTATATACTACAGTTAGTAGTATTTCAACATTTTTTCATAAACAGTAACAAATGTACTATACCAACACTACGAGTCAACAATTGAGGGGGGTTGGTTAGGGATAGGGGAGGATTAGAGTTCCCTTTTCTTTTTTCTTTTTCCTGTTTCACTTTATTTCTTGTCTGGAGTAATGAAAAGTTTCTAAAATTGAACAAAAATTAACTGTGGGTGATGGATGCACAATTGTATGAGGGTACCCAGGGGCAAGTGATTGTACACTTTGGATCTTTGGATAATTGTATGGTATCTGAAACAATCTCAATAAAAATGAAAAAAAAATGAGGGAAAGTTTAAAATAGTCACAGATAAACAGAAACTGAGTTTGTCAACAAAAGACCTGCCTTACAAGAAATATAAAGGGAATTCTTCAAGCTGAAAAGATAAGACAGGAGAGAGTGGCTTGGAGTAGTGTGAAGAAATGAAGAATATCAGTAAGGGTAACTAAAAGATTAAAAAGAGAGAGACAAAATAAGATATGACATATAAAAACTGAAGGATAAAATGGATGAAGTAAGTAGTGCCTTTACAATAATAAAACTGAATGTTAATTGTCCTAGTTTGCTAATGCTGCAGAATGCAAAACACCAGAGATGGATAGGCTTTTATAAAATGGGGGTTTATTTCGCTACACAGTTACAGTCTTAAGGCCACAAAGCGTCCAGGCAACACATCAGCAACCGGGCACCTTCACCGGAGGATGGCCAATGGTGTCCGGAAAACCTCTGCTAGCTGGGAAGGCAGCCGGCGTCTGCTCCAAAGCTCTGGCCTCTAAACGGCTTTCTCCCAGGACACTCCTCTCTAGCAAGCTTGCTCCTCTTCAAAACATTACTCCCAGCTGCACTCTCCTTCCTCCCCCCGAGTCACCTCATTTATATAGCTCCACTGATAAAGGCCCACCCTGAATGGGTGGGGCCACGCCTCCATGGGAACATCTCATCAGAATCATTGCCCACAGCTGGGTGGGGCACATTCCAGCAAATCCAACCATCACCAAAATGCCTGCCCACACAAGACCACAAAAATAATGGCATTTGGGGGACACAATACACTCAAACTGGCACATTCCACCCCCTGGACCCCAAAATGACATTATCTTTCCAAATACAAAATATATTCATTCCATCACAATATCACAAAAACTTAAATCATTTCAGTAACAAAAGTTAAGTACAAAATCCCATCAAAATCAGTTTAGGCTTGGTCAGTCCTAAGGCATAATTCCCCTCTAGCTGTGGATCTGTGAACCTAGAACAAGTTATGTGCTTCCAATATACAAAGGAGAGACATTCATAGGATAAACATTTCCATTGCCATAAGGAGAAACAGTAAGGAAAACAGGGTTAACAGGAGCAAAACAGTTTCCTAAAACCCGCAGGACAAACTCCATTAGATTTCAAAGTCTGAGAGTCACTAACAAAACAACGTTGCAATCCTTGGGGCTTGAGAGAGTGGGAGCCTAACCCTTCCCAAGGGCCTTTTTGGCAGCTGTTTCTTCTCCAAATGCTTGGGTGAGTGCTCCAACATTTCCACACATTGGGGAGACCACCTTCTCGGCTCCACCCTCCTCAAACCTCGGGACAGCTCCCGGATTCCCTTCCATCTCCGGGGCACACGCTCAACCCCTTCAGAACAGTGGGGTGGCAGCCAGGCTCTCCTCAATTCCCTGGAAATGTGCTCCACCCTCTTTGGGACCTGAGGTGGCAAAACTCTTCCAGAGCATCGAGGCGGAAAGCCTGCCCTCAACCTCCAGGGCAAACTCACCCTTTCCATGCATGTGGGCTGCTCCGCTCTCCCAGCCCGAGACCTCCTGACTCCAGACCTCAACCTCCATGGCTCTGTCTTTGAAGAGATTTTTCCTTTAATTTTTTCCTTGTCTGTCTCCTCCAGTCCAGACCGGCAATGGCTCTGTCTATAAAGATCTCACAAAAATTCTGTTGGCTTTGCATGAAGCACGCAGGGGTCAAAGCCATCAGACAATAGGATTTTCCACAAATCCTTTCTGCTTAACTCCTTTTCCAATCTTGGCTTGTACTGAAATGGCGGCTGGGTTCCATGTTTGGTTATATCCTCATGTTGGGCTGTAGCTTCTGGGATTCCACCCCCTGGAAGCTTGTAATTTTCCAAGCAATCAGCTTCTGGTCTCTTTGAACCCAAGA
This sequence comes from Choloepus didactylus, assembly GCF_015220235.1. Taxonomy (NCBI): domain Eukaryota; kingdom Metazoa; phylum Chordata; class Mammalia; order Pilosa; family Megalonychidae; genus Choloepus; species Choloepus didactylus. Next base: position 190,290,736 of record NC_051334.1, on the reverse strand, counting down.
GTTCAGTTCTAAGTTTATCTCTCTCCGCTCGCATTTTACTATAAGCTGCAAGGAGAAGCCAGGGTATATCCTCCACAGGTAGTCTGGAGATCTCCTCAGCTAAGTATTCCAGTTTGTCACTTTTAAATTCTTCCTTCCATCTGACACCAGGACTCAATTTTGCCAAATTCTCTGCCACTTTAAAACAAGGTTCGCCTTTCTTCCAGTTTGCAACAACACATTCATCATTTCTGTTCAAGACCTCATCAGAAGTATCTTTAGAGTCCATATTTCCACAAACAGTCTCTTTAAAGCAGTTTTGGCCTTTTCTATCAAGCTCCTCACAACTCTTCCAGAAACTCCCCATTATCCATTTAAAAAGCCGTTCCAACATGTTCGGTATTTGCAAACTCAGCAGCAAAAGCACCCCACTTCTCTGGTACCAAAATCTGTCCTAGTTTGCTAATGCTGCAGAATGCAAAACACCAGAGATGGATAGGCTTTTATAAAATGGGGGTTTATTTCGCTACACAGTTACAGTCTTAAGGCCACAAAGCGTCCAGGCAACACATCAGCAAACGGGCACCTTCACCGGAGGATGGCCAATGGCGTCCGGAAAACCTCTGCTAGCTGGGAAGGCAGCCGGCGTCTGCTCCAAAGCTCTGGCCTCAAAATGGCTTTCTCCCAGGACACTCCTCTCTGGGAAGCTTGCTCCTCTTCAAAACATCACTCCCAGCTGCACTCTCCTTCCTCCCCCCGAGTCACCTCATTTATATAGCTCCACTGATAAAGGCCCACCCTGAATGGGTGGGGCCACGCCTCCATGGGAACATCTCATCAGAATCATTGCCCACAGCTGGGTGGGGCACATTCCAAGCAAATCCAACCATCACCAAAATGCCTGCCCCACACAAGACCACAAAAATAATGGCATTTGGGGGACACAATACACTCAAACCGGCACATTAATGGATCAAACTCCCCAATAAAAATACACAGATTGGCAGAATGGATAAAAAAACATGATCAAACTATATGCTGTTTACAAGAGACCCATCTTACACACAAAGACACAAATAGGTTGAAAGTGAAAGGTTGAGGAAAGATATTCCATGCAAGTAGTAACCAAAAAAAGAGCTGAGGTAGCTATACTAACATCAGACAAAGAGACTTTAAATGTAAAATTGTTAAAAGAGACAAAGAAGGACGCTATATATTAATGAAAGAGGAAATCCACAAAGAAGAAATAACAATCATAAATATTTATGTACGTAACCAAGGTGCTGCAAAATACATGTGGCAAACACTGGCAAAACTGAAGGGAGAAATTGATGTCTCTACCCTTATGAATAGATAGATCATCTAGGCAGAAGATCAGTCAGGAAACAGAATTTGAATAATATGATAAATGAACTAGACTTAGACATATACAGAACATTGCACCCCACAAACAGCAGGATGTACATTCTTCTCAATTGTTCATGGAACATTTTCCAGGATAGACCACATGGTGGGTCACAAAACAAGTCTCAATAAATTTAACATGATTGAAATTATACAAAGCATTTTCTGTGACCATAATAGAATGAAGCCGGAAATCAATAACAGGTGGAGAACTGGAAAATTCACAAATATATGGAAGTTAAACAGCACATTCTTATACAATGAGTGGGTCAAAGAAGAAATTGCAAGGAAATCAGTAAATATCTTGAGACAAATGAAATGAGAATACAACATATCAAAACTTATGGGGTGCAGCAAAAGCAGTGCTCAGAGGGAAATTTATTGCCTAAACGCCTACATTAAAAAAGAAGAAAGAGCTAAAATCAAAGACCTGGAGAAACTAGGAAAATAACAGCAAACTAATCCCAAAGCAAGCAGAAGGAAAAAAAATGACAAAGTTTAGAACAGAAATAAGTGAAATTGAGAATTAAAAAAAACAAAAGAGAGAATTAACAAAAGTTGGTTCTTTAAGAACATCAATAAAATTGACAAACCATTAGCTAAACTGACAAAGAAAAAAGAGAGAAGAAGCAAATAAATAAAATCAGAAATGAGAGGGGGACCATTACTACAATCCCACAGAAATAAAAAGGATCAAGAGAGGATATTATGAAGAACTGTATTAGACAACCTAGATGAAATGGAGAAATTCCTAGGAACACACAAACAATCTACATTGACTCTAGAAGAAATAGTATATCTCAACAGACCAATTAGAAATATAGATATTGAATCAGTCATCAAAAACTTCCAGACGAAGAAAGCCCAGGACCAGATGGCTTCACAGGTGAATTCTACCAATCATTCCAAGAAGAATTAATACCAATCCTGCTCAAAGTTTTTCAAAAAATTTGAAGAGGAGGGTACACTACCTAATTTATTCTATGAGGCCAACATTACCCTAAGCCAAAGCTAGATAAAGATACTACAAGAAAAGAAAATTACAGACCAATTTCTCTTATGAATATAGATGCAAAAATCCTCAACAAAATACTAGTGAATCAAATCCAAGAGCATATTAAAACAATTATACACCATGATCAAGTAGTTTTTATTCCAGGTATGCAAGGGTGGTTCAACACAAGAAAATCAATTAATTACATTACATTAACAAAGCAAAGGGGAAAGTGAATAACCACATCAATTGATGCAGAAAAGGCATTAACAAAATCCAGCATTCTTTCTTGAAACAAACACTTCAAAAAATAAGAATAGAAGGAAATTTCCTCAACATGATAAAGGACATATATTCAAAACCCACAGCTAACATCACACTCAATGGTGAGAGATTGAAAGCTTTCCCTCTAAGATTGGTAACAAGACAAGGATGCCCACTGCCACCACTGGTATTCAACATTGTGCTAGAAGTTCTAGCCAGAGCAATTAGGCAAGAAAATCATCTGAATTGGAAAGGAAGGAGTAAAACTTTTACTATTTTCAAATGACATGATCCTATATATAGAAAGTCCTGAAAATCTACAACAAAGTGTTGGGAACAATATCAACATGAAAAAATCAGTAGCATTTATATACATCAGTAATGAGCACTCTGAGGAGGAAATCAAGAAAAATTTCCATTTGCAATAGCAAAAAGAATCAAATCAAATTTCTAGGAATAAATTTAACCAAGGATTCAAAGGATTCATACACAGAAAACTACAAAACATTGCTAAAAGAAATCATTGAAGTCCTAAAATAATGGAAGGACATTCCATGTTTATGTAATGGGAGACTAAATATTGTTAAGATGTCAATTCTACCCAAATTGATTTACAGATTCAATGCAATCCCAACCAAAATTCCAATTGCCTACTTTGCAGAAATGGAAAAACCAATGATCAAAATTTATTTGGAAGGGTAAGGGGTCCCAAGTAGCCAAAAACATTTTGAAAAAGAATGAAGTCAAAGTACTCACATTTCCTGACTTTAAAGCATGTTACAAAGGTAGAGTGGTCAATACAACATGGTACTGGCACAAGGATAGATATATTGACCAATGGAATTGAATTGAGAGTTCAGAAATAGACCCTCACATCTATAGTCAATTGATTTCTGAGAAGGCTGACAAGTCCATTTATCTGGGAAAGAATAGTCTTTTAAACAAATGGTGCTTGGAGAACTTGATACCAATGTCCCCAAAATGAAATAGGACCCCTGTCTCACACCATTAAAAAATTAACTAAAAATGCATCAAAGACCTAAATAAAAGAACCAGGACTATAAAACTCCTAGAAGAAAATGTAGAGAGCACTTTCAAGATCTTGTGGTAGGCAATAGTTTCTTAGACTTTACTTTTCAAGCCAAAGCAATGAATGAAATAATAGATAAATGGGACCTCCTCAAAATTAAAAGTTTTGTGCATCAAAGGACTTTGTCAAGAAAGTGAAGAGACAACCTACCCAATGGGAGAAAATGTTTGGAAACTACATATCCATTTAAGGGTTTACTATTCAGAATATATAAAGAAATCCTATAACTCAACAATAAAAAGACAAAACAACCCTATTAAAAATAGGCAAAAGACTTGAATAAACCCTTCTCCAAAGAAGGTATACAAGTGGCTAAATAGCACATGAAAAGATGTTCAACATCACAAGCTATTTGGGAAATGCAAATCAAAACCACAGTGAGATATCATTTCACACCTACTAGAATGGCCACTATTAAAAACAAACAAACAAACTATGAGTGTTGGAGAGGATGTGGAGAAACATGAATGCAAATTGTGCAACTACTGTGGAAGACACTCTAGCAGTTCCTCAGGAAGCTAAGTGTAGAATTACCTTGTGGTCCAGCAATCCCACTTGTAGGTATATACCCAAAAGAGTTGAAAGCATGAACTTGAACAGGTATTTGCACACCGATGTTCTTAGTAGAATTATTCACAATTACCAAAAGATGGAAGCAACCCAAGTGTCCATCAACTGATGAATGGATAAGCAAAATGTGGTACATACATACAATGGAATATTATTCAGCAGTAAATAGGAATGAAGTTCTGATGCATGCATCAACGTGGATGAACCTTGAGGACTTTATGTTGACTGAAATAAATCAGACACAAATGGACAAATATTGCATGATCCCATTGTTATGAACTAATTATTTTAAGCAAACTCATAATGCTAGAATCTAGAATATTGGTTATCAGGAGATAGACTGGAGTAAGAGCATAGGAGAGTTGATGCTCAAATTGTATAGAATTTCCATTTAGGCTGATGGTATAGGTTTGAAAATGGTTGTGTTAAGGTAGCACATTATTATGAGTGTAATCAACAGTGTGAAATATATAGGTGAATATGGTTAAAAGGGGGAGATTTAGGTTGTATATATTACTAGAATAAAAATTAAAAGATAAAGCATAGGACTGTACAACACAGGGAGCCCCATTGTAGATGATGGGCTATAGTTAGTACAAGTATAAGAATGTTCTTTCATGGATTATAACAAATGAATGATACTAATACAAGATGGTAATAATGGAGTGGTATATGGGAAAAATACACCTAATGGAAATAATGGATGATAGAAGTATTTTAATAATCTTTCATCAATTGTAACAAAGGTAACTATTTGTAAAATATACATATACAGTTATTTAAAAAGTGCTATCATCCACTGTAACAAATGCAAGGGGTTGGTGGTGGGGTGGTGAATGGGAATCCTATATTTATGCATGATTGTTTTGTAAACTCACAACTTCTCTAATAAAAAATAGTTTAAAAGGTCAACATTTACAAATCCAGGATATACAGAAACATTATGATATTTAAAAAATCCTCAACAAAATGCTAGAGAACCAAATCCAATGGCATATTAGAAAGATTACATACAATGACCAAGTGGGATTAGTCCCAGGAATGCAAGGGTGGTACAACATACAAAAATCAGGCAATGTAATATGCTACACAAATTGAATGAAGGAATAAATCCACATGATTACTTCAATTGATGTGAAAAGGTATTCAACAAAATCTAGTACTCTTTCTTGATAGAACCACCCAGAAAAGTAGGAATAGATGGAAACTTTCTCAGTGTTACAAAGGCCATTTATAAAAAAACACATAGCTTGCATCATATTCAATGGTGAGAGAATTACAGTTTTCTCCCTAAGATCAGGAATGAGACAAGGATGCCTACTATCACCACTGCTATTCAATACTGTGCTAGAAATTTTCATCAGAGCAATTACACAAGAAAAAGTAGTAACAGTTATCAAAATCAAAAGGAAGAAGGTAAAACTATGTTTATTTGTATATGACATGATCTTATATATAGAAACCCAAAGGAATTCACAAGAAAACTATTAGAGATAATAAATTAATTCAGCAAAATGGCAGGGTATGAGAGCAACACACAAAAAATCAATTCTGTTCCTATACACTAGGAATGAACAATCTTAAGAGGAAATTAAGCAAAAAATTCTATTTATAATAGGATCTAAAAGAATAAAATATCTATGAATAAATTTAATTAAGGAAGCTCCATCTTGATAAAGATGGCAGAGTGAGAGGCTTCAGGGCTCCATTCCCCCACAGAAGCTTTGAACAAACAGCCAGAACTGGTAGAAATATCTTTTTAAAATCTCCAGAAAGCAGTTAAAGATTGCAGTAATGGGATGAGTGCCAAATCAAGAAAAAGGCCACTTAAAAGTGGTAGGATCTCATGGAGGGCCTCTCCCCTATCCCCTCACCAGCTCAGTGTGGAGCTGGTCCATGCTCCCAGTGTGGATCCCTGGTCTCAGTTCTGGGGTGAGCAGATTCCCCCTTGTGCACATACTGGAAGTGGGTAAGTCTGGCCCAAAATGTTTCATGGTGGCACAGGTCCATCTGTGGGGACTGAGAAAGGGGTACCCTTTCCTCCTCCCCCTCTTCCTCCTCCCCCCTCCTCTTCTTCTTCTTTATTTGTTAGCTCCTGGCACTCAAGGAAAGCTCTGTCATAACACTGGCTAGATACAAGCATAAGGAGCAGATGCCTCAGAGACTAAATTCCAGTGATAACACACTGAAATATCAAAATGTCCAAGTTTGAACAAAAGATTACAAAACATACAAAGAAACAGGAAGTGATGGCCCAAGCAAAGGAAAGGATTAAAGCATTAGAAACCATCAATGAAGAGGATCATACATGGGACACTCCAGACAGACTTTTTTTTAAATGGTCCTAAATATGCTTAAAAGCAAAAGGAAAACATGGACAAAGAATAAAAGGATACCAGGAAAACTATAGATGATCACAACGAGAATATCAACACAGAGATGGAAATTATGAAAAGGAAACAAACAGAAGTGAAAACCACAATAACAGAAACCAAAATTCCCTAGAAGGGTTCAACAACAGATTGCAGGTGGCAGAAGAAAGAAACAATGAACTTGAAGATAACTGAAATCATCCAGTGTGAGGAAGAGAAAGAGCAAAGAATGAGAGAAAAGAGCCTGAAGAACTTGTGAATACCATCATACAAAATGTGTATGCACATATGCACTTTGTGAGATTCCCAGATGGAGAAGACAGGGAGAAAGGGGCAGAAAGAATAGTCAAAGAAATACTGGCTGAAAACCTTTCAAATTTAACAAAGGACATGAATATACACATCCAAGATGTTCAAGAAACTCCAAACAGAATAAACCCAAATAGACCAATGCTGCACCATGTTATAATCAAACTGTCACATGCCAAAGATAAAGAGAGAATTTTGAAATCCACAAGAAGAGAAGCAACATGTCACATACAAGGGAGCCTCAGTAATACTGTGCTGATTTCTCATCAGAAACTATGGAGGCAAGAAGACAGCGAGAAGACATATTTAAAATGCTGAAAGCAAACAAAATGGCAAAACTGTCAAAAATGAGAGAGGAATTAAGACATTCCCAGATTAAAAAAAAAAAAAAAAAGCTGAGGGAGTTCATTACTACTATGTTAGCTCTACAAGAAATACTAAAGGGACTTCTGCATGTTGAAAGGAAAGGATACTGGGCAATTGACTGAAGCCACACAAAGAAATAAAGATCTGGTAAAGATAATGGCATGGGTAAATATCAATACTAGTACTATTGTATTTTTTATTTGTAACTCCACTTTTTATTTTCTACAGGATCTAAAAGGCAAATGCAAAAAATTTAATGATAAATCAATGGTTTTGACTCATAATAAGCATGAATCCAAATAAGTAAGTTTTTTTTTGTGACAAGAACTAAATATAGGTATGGAGAAGGAGGGTTATAAGAACATAGTTTATGCATGCTATTGATGATTTTGTTATAAAGTTGTATGGGATTTTTGTAGATTTAGGATGCTAAATTTAAGACCCATGGTAACCACACAAAAAAATCAGAGAATATGCAAACTAATAGAGACAAAAAGTAGAGTACAGATTACCAGGGTTGGGGGACAGGGACATCGGCAAGTTAATGCAAAATGACTGTAGGGTTTCCGTTTGGGACAAAGGGAAAGGTATAGCAATAGATGGTGGTAAGGGTAATGTAACATTGGGAATGTGATTAATCCCACTGGATGGTATGCTTGGGAGGGGTTGGGATGGTGTGCTGGTTTGGATGTATTATGTCCCCCAAAACGCCATGTTCTCTGATGCAATCTTGTGGGGTAGATGTATTAGTGTCGATTAGGTTGGAACCTATTGGTTCAGTGTTTCCATGGAGATGTGACTCAATCAACTGTGGGTGAGACCTTTCATCAAATTATGTCTATGGAGGTGTTTCCCCACCCATTCAAGGTGGGTTTTGATTGGATCACTGGAATTCTTTAAGAAGAGCCACACAGGCCCAGATACAGAGCAGCTGTGAGTGACATTTTGGAGAGCAACTGAGAGTGACATTTTGAAGAGAAGCTGCAGCTAAGAGAGGACAAAACACCACAAGAGCGACATTTTGGAGAACACCATTTTGAAATGCCAACCTGCTAGCAAGCAGACGCCAGCCATGTGCCTTCCCACCTAACAGAGGTTTACAGATGCCAATGACCATCCTTCAGTGAAGCTACTCTATTGATGCCTTACCTTGGACACTTTATGGCCTTAAGACTGTAACTGTGTAACCAAATAAATCCTCTTTATAAAAGCCAATACATTTCTGGTGTTTTGCAACACAGCAGCATTAGCAAACAGGAACAGATGGGAAGAATTATGTTGTATGTATGTTTCCACAATTAAAAATAAAGAGAAACTAAAGATCTAATGACAATTATATGCACTACTTGATACTGAATGGGATCTAAGAATGGAGGGAAAAATGTCACAAGGGACATGACTGGAACATAAGAAAAATTGGGATATAGAATGTAAGCTTTATATCAAAGTTAAATTTCTTGAACTTTATAACTGCATGTAAGGTGATTACGTAAGTGGATATCCCTGTTCATGGGAAATGTACATGGAAGTATTATGCGTTCAAGGAGTATGATGTGTGCAACCTGCTCTCAAATGTTCAGAAAATAGATAGATAGGTAGTAGATAGACAGGCAGATAAATAGATAATAGATAGAATGATATGGCAAAGGTGGAAGAATATTAAAATTGGTTGATCTGGGTATCTGTATGGGTGAGGTATGTTGGAGTTTTTCGTTTGGGGTTTGTATTATTTTTGCAACTGTTTTGTAAATTTGTAATTTTTCAAAATAAAAAGTTTAAAAATTAAGTAAGAATACAAAAGATTTGTGTACTGAAAACTATAATACACTGCTCAAAGAAATTAAAGAAGACCTAAATAAATGGCAAGACATCCCATGTTCATGAATTGGAAGAGTTAACATCATTAATATGTTAATATTACCCAAAGCAATATACAAATTCAATGCAATCCCTATGGAAACTCCAGCCACCTTTTTTTCAGGAGTGGAAAAACTGATTCCCAAATGTATATGGAACCGTAAGGGGCTGCAAGTAGTCATAACAATCGTGAAGAAGAACAGAACTGGAGGACTCACACTTCCTGATTTCAAATTGTATTACAAAGTGACTAATCAAAACAGTTTGGTACTTGCACAAAGATAGACAAATAACTCAGTGGAACAGAATTGCAAGTCCAGAAACAAAGCCACATATCTATGGCTAATTGATTTTTGGAAAGGGTGCTGAGTACATGCAATGGGGAAATAATGGTCTCTTCAGCAAATGCTATTGGGAAAACTGGAAATCCACCTGCAGAAGAATGAAGTTAGATCCCCATCTCACACCATATACAAAAATCAACACAAAATGGAACAAGGACCTAAATATAAGTGCTAAAACTATGAAACTCTTGGAAGATGACATAGGGGGATATCTTTGTGACCTGATATTTGGCAATTGATTGTTATATATGACACCAAAAGCTTGAACAATAAAAGAAACAATAGTCAAATTTAATTTCATTAAAATTGAAAACTTTTGGGAATCAAAGGAAATTATTAAGAAAGTGAAAAGACAACCTACAGAATGGGAGAAAATAGTTTCAAGACATATTTCAGATAAGGATTTAATACCAAGAATAGATAAGAACTCCTACAACTCAACAACAAAAAGAAACAACCCGATTTAAAAATAGGCAAAGGACTTGAATAGACATTTCTCCAAAAATGTATACAAACACCCAAAAAACACATGAAAAGATGCTCATCATCGTTAGCCATTCGGGAAATACAAATTAAAACCACAAGGAGGTAACGCTTAACATCCACAAGGATGACAATGACTATTATTTAAGAAATGGAAAATAACAACTGTTGGAGAGGTTGTGGATACATTGGAACTCTAGTGTGTATTTGGTGGGGATGTAAAATGGTCCAGCCACTTTGAAAAACAATATGGCAACTCCTCAAAAAGTTAAATATAGAATTACCATTTTACCCAGCAATCCCACTTCTCGGTATATACCCAAAGGGAGTGAAAACAGGGTCGCCAACCATCACTAGTACAGCAATGTTTAGAGCAGCATTATTCACAATGGCCAAAAGCTGGAAATAACCCAAATGCCCATCAACAAATGAATGGATAAACAACATGTGATACATACACTCAATGGACTATAATTCTGCCATAAAAAAAAATAAAGTTATGAGACATGCTGAAACATAGAAGAACCTTGAAAACATTATGCTCAGTACTATGCTAAGTAAGACACATAAGGACAAAACTTGCATGATTTTGCTTCTAAGAGATGATTAGAAATAGCAAATTCACAGTGATAGAAAGAAGATTAGGGGTTTCCAGGGGAGGCAGGAAGGGAGAGTGTCCATTTGAAAACTAAAAAAGAAAAGAAAAGAAACACACCACTAAGAAAATGAATAGGTAAACTAAAGCCTGGAGGAAATTATTCAAAAAATATATATCTGTCAAAGCATTCAGGAAATATAAAGAACTTTGACTCCCCAATAATAAAAAGACAAACAGCCAATCAAATAGAGAAAAATTTTGAATGGACACTTCATAAAAAAGCTATACAAATTGTTAGTAAGCACATGAAAAATTGCTCACATCATTAGTCATCTTAGAAATGCAAATTAAATCCACAAAGACGTACCACCACACACTCAGTAGAATAGTTAAAATTAAAAGACAACCTAGGTGTCCATCAACAGGAGAATGGCTAAACAAACTATGGCATATTCATACAATGGAGCACTACTCAACAATAAAAAAAGAAATGAATGGCTGATGCATACAAAAACATGGATGAATCTCAAAATATCATGCTGAGTGAAAAAATCTAGACACAAAACAGTACATACTGATGATTCTATTTGTATGAAATTATAGAATAGACAAAACTAATGTTTGGTTGAACAAATTCAGATCAGTGGTTGCCTCTGGGGATTGGGTATGGAGATTGACTGAGTAGGGGCATAAGGGAACTTTCTACAGATATGATACTGTTCTACATGCTCCTAGGAGTTTCAATTACATAGATGTAAGTATTTGTCAGCACTCAGGAATTGTACAGACTTGTGCATTTTGGTGTATGTAAAGTTTACCTTAAAAGGAAAGAACTCAATAAATATTGGCCTCTAGTTAATGATATGCTCAAGTGTTTAAGGGGCAGTGTACTGATATATACCATTTATTTTGAAATGCATCAAAAATAAAGTGGATAGATCAAGGGATGGATAGATGATATAAATATGACAAAGCTTGTAAAATAAAACATCAATGGTATGTCTAGGTGGTGAGTAGACTGATTTATGAGTAAGCCCTCAGAAACATGGCACCAAGAGGATCTTAGAGGTCTTTAGCCCCAATGTCCATACACACTAATGTGATTTAGGGACAGTCTCCTCTTGATCTCTCTTTCCAGCTGTGACCTCTGGCCATCTGAGCACTCCTAGTGCGATTGTAGCTCAGTCAGAGAACTTTCTGATGACTCTCTATACAGGCAAAGTTCTCAGACCTCCTTAGTTCCACTTATCTCTTGCCAGACCTTGGTGCCAGTGAACCAAGAATTTGGATGATTTGCTTTGCTGTGACCCCCACATGGAGGAGGAAGCACAGGCCTCTCTAGGCCTCTTCCCTTTCACTGCCACATGGTCTGACTGGAAAATGGGAAGAACACCCAAAGCTGAGGTAGAGGCCTGCAGCTTCCATCTGGGCTGAGGAACATATCTAGGAACATGAGGCCCAGTACAACTACTGCAAGTAATCAGTGAAAGAGTCCAACTAGTGGTCAGAGACATGAGTCACAGAGCTAAAGGAGCCAGGCCCAAGCCAGAGGCTGGGAATGATACACTGAGCTGCTAGGCTCCAGGCAGCCCTGCATAGACCAGGCCAGGAGAAGTCGCAGCAGGGAAAGAAGGGATCCTGGCAGATACCAATCTTTTGGGCATCCAAAGCTGTCCATGAGGGTTGATGATTTGTTTTAGAGAAGAATCCACCTGCAAGGCCACCCAGAGCAGGTCAGCCAAGCCCAGAAGCCAGAGGAGTGGCTGAGGCAGGAAGGAACACATAAATAATAAAGTTAGGAGGACACTGACCACTGATGAGGGATAGAGACTTCTCTGGGCCTGGGTTGGAGATCTAAACTTCGAGGTGTGGACTTCTGGCCAGACAGAGGCTGATTAGACAGAAGGATGGTGCAGGGCTAGGCTTTTATGGGGGAATCCGCACTAATCCAAATGGGGCAGAGGCCCTGGTTGAAGCCAAAAGTCCTAATCTGATCACAATCAAAGTGACTTCTGAGGCTACAAGGACTTCTGGGATCAGTCTAGGGCCAGTTAGAGAGCAACAAAGGGCTAATAGGGATCTCTGGGTCCTGTGAAACCCCAAGGTTTGTCTTTGAATGTGGGATTGTTCCTAGTCTCCCATCTCTTCCTTCCTGTGGAATCTAAGTCCACTGTCTGTTTCTACTCCCCTCCCCTTGTTCCTTTGGGCTCTTCTCCTTCATTTGAGAAATGATCTGAGAGTCTTCCTGTCACCCCCTTCCATTTCTCCTGCCCTGAACAAGTCACAGGCCTTTTGTATTGGGAAATATAATGGAACAAAGAAACAAATGGTCTGATATCTTCCAAAGGTTTCCTGTACCACCCTTGATAGCTAGTCTTCATCTCCCCCTGAACTTCTGTGATAGCGCCTTGAATCCCATGCCTTGAGCTTCCTCTATTATCCCCAAGGGGTAAGCTCCTTGTACTTTCCTCATTCCTCAGCATTCTCCATTTCCTGGATCTGTAGGGTCCTGTGTCCAAAGTCTTCTTTCTGGCCATTCATCTAAACAGAATTGTGGATGCTTCTCTCCCAATCAGACTCAAGTGAGTCTTTCCCATCTTGTGGGCTCCAGACCAAGCAACTCCAAATTCCCTGGGCTCCTATCCTCATAGGAAAAGTCACAACTGGGCATTTCCCACAATGGGCCTAGACAGAGAAGAGCTACAGTGGAAGACTGATGTTGGGTCCAATTTCACAGCATATATGGAAGAACCATTTATATATGCTTGCTCAGAAATCTGCTTCTGTTCTTGGAATATTCTTTTAAACATTTCATTCTGGCATAATTCAGTTTCCCAATTCCAAACTCTAATAGAAAACAGTTTGGGAAGTGGTGATTGCTAAGGAATCATGCAGCATACATATGATAATATATATTTTGGCTTTAGAAGGAAGGAACTGGGGTTTGGAGAAGGAACATTTAATCCCTCCTAATTGCAGATAAGACAATCACAGGGTTTCATACTGAGAAACAGCCCATACATGGCCATCTTTCTTTTTGTTCTGACTTCTCTCAGATTCCTTGGAAACAGAGGCATAAGCACTATGATGAAAAGTAAATGACATCTTTGATTAATGACTTTGGTAGATGGCTGTGAGGGAAGAGCCACATCACAGCTCATGACAGGGGGAGGGTGCTATCAAAGGAGAGAAGGCCAAGTCATTCTTTTCCCTTAGATTCCTTCCTTGAGATAGCAAACAGTCAAAAATTGAAAGGAAGCTCAGAATAAACCTGACAAAAGAAACTAGCAGGTTAAAGCAATGGAAAAATAAAGAAAGTCCTAGGATTGATATGAGTTTAGGCTTATCAAGTAAATTTCTTTACAGTTCCCAGAGGTTTGTGTTTCTCTAAACCTTGTTCTAATTTTGTATCCCATCTAAATAGTCATTCTAGTTTAAGTTGATGCACATCTGTTTTAACAAAATGTTCTTCTTGTTAGGTTAAAATTGAATAGTAAAGCATATTATTAATTTTACTCGCTTAATCATTCCCCAAAGACGTCTAGCTGCTTGTACCAGAAGGACTCGATCAAGGCCCTGGTAGCTACTGTCTGGTATCTGTTCTAACTAATTGCAGGGCAATAGAGAGGAAATAGTCATATTCCTAAAGTATTCCCACACAACTTCAAATTTGTAAAATACTGGCAATTACCAGTGTGTTCAATGAACCTGGGGCCCACTTTAACTTTCCCATGATGTGGATCCATGAGGAATAAGACCCCGTTGAGACTCCCAACCTGGAAAATATCAGGTAGCTCATTTGCCCCATTTCTGTCTTTTGGGTGCTTATTGGTGTGCCTGACTTTGCCTTGGAGATTGGCCCCTTGCTGATAAACCACATATGGTCTTGGAGGTCACAGGAAAAAGAGAGACAATAAATTATTCTCTAATTGACTAGCACCAATGAATCTGACCTTTTCTGAACAAAGCTATGCATCTTTTGACAATGAAGCAGCCGCTTGGAGGATTAGTCATTGTCAGGTTTGTAAAGAACTGACCTACCCAGACAGAGCAGCTCCCCAATACTAACGAGAGAGAAGATTCTGTGTTCAAGAATCTGCCAAACCCGTCTTGGCATATTGAAGGGTATTTGCCTGTTTGTGTGTGTTTGTGGTGCAGTGGGGGAAGACTAGGGGACAGGGCCACAATGCTTGGCAAGTTGGCAAAGACCAAGGGCTAGCTAGGCCATATAGGCTTCAAGATGAACACAGAGAACCAGAGTTCAGAAATGACCATGAGGCAGGTTGGGCTGGACAATGGGAAGAGAAGCCAGAAATTAGGAGAAAAACATTTGAGGGACAGAGAGGAGCATAACTGTCAGTTGGCTTTTTCTAGAGTGCCCATGGCCTCCCATTCTCTAACAGAACTGGCTGAGGCAGAGCTCGGTCTTCCCGGGGCCCAAGAGAGATTTTATAGTGAGCTGCTTTCTTGAGCTGCAGGCCACTCCTTCTTACTATAGTCAATTCTCCTCTAGTGGGAATAAGCCAGTATGAATTTCCAAACATGGAGTAAGTCTCATCAATCAAAGAAACATTTTTCTAACACCTATATTGTCCTGAACACTGTGTGAGGCCAGGCCAAGGCAGGGCATTTGGAAGGCATGGTTGTCAGTACTGCCCATTCCTTGAAGCACAAAGCCCAAGCTCCTCAGCCACCTTGATCCAATCAGTGAGCTGATCCCATTCAGTGTCCCTCTCTAAGTTCATCTGTCACATCTACCCCTCACTCACAAAACCTACTCTCCAGCCACATGGAACTACTTGCTGTTCCCCAAACCCATGTCCCTTCCTGCTATTGTGCTTTTCCTTTCATCCCCCTGACAATCACCCCTCAACTCACATCCCCCTTGCCTCATCATCCTTCAAAGCCCAGTCTAAACATGACTTATCCTAGAAGCCTGTCCTGATAACCCCCCTCACAGTTGGAATAACTTTCCCTTCATGTGCTCCTCCACCATGTTACCCACACCATCTGCTTTTCTTGCCATCAGTGGCAGAGTTAGATGTATACAAGTGACCTGGGGACTGGTTGGCACACAGGGATCACAGATGATTCAGCCCTGTTCCCCTCAAAAGGGCTTGTCCAAGCCCTGGACAGGAGCAGATTTCAAATGCATGCTTGCTGGAATGAAATGAATCCTCTCACCTCAGAGATGCAAATATTCTTTTTTTTGTTTCATCTACCAAACTTTCTCAGTTTTGATTTATGGAGTTCATTAACTTGGTTATTTTCCTTGCTTCTTATCCTCTGCACCTGATTCTCTAGAAGGCTCATCTTTTAGTTCCATGGTAGAATTGAATAACTAACTAGAGCACTTTGTAGTTTTCAAAGCACTTTCCTATCCACCACCTAATTGATCCCCACAGCCACCTACAAATTACCCCCCAATTTAAAGATGAGGAAACTAGCTCCTATGTGAAGCAAGTTGTCCAGGTCAAAGAGTTTAAATGATCAACCAGGGACCAGAGCCTAGACCATCTGCTTCAAATTCACATTCTCCCATTAACAGCAGCCACAGCAATAGAAACCACCACCACAAGCCCTCATTGACCATTCACCAAGTGCCAGACACTGTACTATGCACTTCATATGGATTATCATATTTTATCCTAACAACAAACTCATGAGGTAGGTGCTATTGTTACTTCTGGTTTACAAAGGAGTTGGGGGTTTAGAGAGCTTGAACAGCTGCATGAAGGGCACATGCCCAATGAGTAGTGGATTTGGGATTTAAAACCAGATCTGGTAGACTCCACAAAGCCTGATTGCCTGGAACTGCAGCATCTGCCCTTGCGTGTTGGGAAGGGTTGATGCTTTGGCATTCCCAAATATGAATGTTTGCCCACCCATCTATGAGACTAGAAGAATGAGCATTGTCTTTGGAGTTAGAGAGCTCATGCACCAGTCCTGGCTCAGCCATCTACTGTGGGAAATCACTGTATTTTCCTGGACCTCATGCTTTCATTTGTAAAATGGGAGTAATATCTCTATGGGTCTGGGCATTGAAGAAGGTTGGAGACCCTCTAGGGCACCCGAGTTCTCCCTGACCCTTGGCAAGGCTGAAGGTCACATCTTAACTTAAACTTCATTCTGTCTTCAAATCAGTTCTTCTGAGACCTTTCATACTTTTTTTCCACCCACAATCACACCCTCATCTCCATCACCCTCAGCAAACTCACCTGCTACTTTAATAACCTGTGTTTTCCATGGGGTAATGCACAGTTGGACTAAGGACTTGGACCCTGGTGTTCCACAGACCCTGGGTGAGGCCTGGCTCTCTCACTGAGCAGCAGTGTGCTATTTGATCTTTCAGAGTTTAAATTAATTACTCTATAGAATGTGATAATAATTGTATACACCTCATGGGTTGTTGTGAGATTGAAACCAAACAGTGTCTGTGAAGCACTCAGCCTGATGCTCAAGAAGTGGTGGTGGCTGATGGTATCATTTCTTCTCTCAAGACTAAAATGTTGGCATTTTCTCCACCTCAGCATTTCTCCTTCCCTCTGATCCTAAGACTCAGCCCTGTACTGACACCCTTACTATCCTCCCTACCCAGCTTCCTGAGGTCCCAGCTTTATCACTACTCATGCTGACTTCCCAACCCCTTTTGCTCTTTTTGCCCTGCAGCCTAGAAAATGCCCAGGTATCCCTATTTTTAAAAGACACAGGAAACCCTCTTTCTTCTCCTGGAGCTTCTTTGGGTTTTCCTTTTCTTTCACTCCAAACATCTGGAAAGTGGATATTGCCTTCAAGGCCACAACTTCCTCACCCCCACTCCCTCCTTAGTTCCCAGTCATCTGTCCCTGCTCCCTAATGCTCCCCAGAACCTGATCACACAATGGTTGCTGAAGATCCCCTAATTGACCAATATAAAGGCCCCTTTTCAGTCCCCATTTACTCAAGCTGTCTGCACAAAACTGAATACCTCTCCCTCCTGAGGTGAATCTCTCTGCTTCCCAGCTTCAATCCCTCACATTACAGGCTTGGCTTTCTTCTCTCTCACCTGCACGTACCTTGCAATTCCATCCCTCAGGAATTTTCTGAGAACTACCATGAACAAAACAAGTTGACTCCCTTTGCTTCCTCTCCTTCCTCCCATGTCCCAACATAAGCACTCCCTAAACTTCTGTCCTTGGCCCAGTTCTCCATCTTGACACTTTCTTCCCTGGAGATCTCTCACACTCCCACAGTTTCTGTGCTCACTTCTGTGTGGATGGTTCCCAGGTCCCTATCTTCAGTCTTGTTCCCATCTGAGACCCAGATTCCTATCTCCAACTGCCTGTTGGATGCCCCACCAGGGGCAGAATCTTCACACATCTGAAGCAACATTGATCGTCTCCCCCACCAAACCTGTTCTGCCTGCATAGCCTATTTCTGATCATGGTGCCAACACCTCCTAATCATCAAGATTTGAGACCTACGAGTCATCGATGAAGACTCCTTTGTGTCTTCCCCCTCCAGAAACCAAGTCCTAGGGAATCTGTTCCTGCGAGGATGCCTCTCCCCACTCTTCCTTTCCAAGCCTACTAACTTAGCCTTGTTTTAACCCTTGCTATACTCGCCTGGGTGACTATGGCAGCTCCTACTTGGTCCCTTAACATCTAGCCTTCCTTCTTCCCAATCCCTCTCCATTTCTCCACAGAAGGGGAATTTTCTTACAATCTAATCCTTGATTACTTCTTACCTCTAATGAAACACTTCTTTAAATTGAAGGAAAATTAAATTATATATTCTTATTTAAAGATAGCATCTATGCAATACCATTGTAAATTGTTTACATCTCTCTGTGTCTCTCTATCCACCCTCATCTCCAAGTATGAACATACAGGCAAAGTCGGAATGAGGCTCACCTAATGTTAACAATGATTATCGCATGGGGTTTGAAGTTATTTTTAATTTTCTTTTTTGAACTCCTTTGTATTTAATTTCTAATTAGGAGACTACATAACTTTTACCAAAACAACGTAGTCATTCTTCACGGAAAAGAAAAATAAAACCTCCGGTGGCTCCTCATTGTCACTAGAACAAGGTCCAAACTCCTCAGTCAGGTTTATGGGGCCCTGTATGGTTGACCCCTGTCCATTTCTCTTTCCTCACTGCCTCTCCACTGCCGGCATGGATTCCAGCCCACTCATTTGCATCTTCAGGCCATTCTGGTCCTATTCCCTCCCTACCTGGGCTATGGAATGGGCCTTCTCTCTGGCTCCTACATGATGGCTACTTGAACTGCCATAGCTAAATGGGATTCTTCTTTCATGGATCCCCAGGACACTCAAATTCTAGAGTCAGAAAGGCCTGAGTTCAAATCATGACTCTTCCCCTGAATGCTTATGTCACTTTGGGAGAATCACTTACCCTCTCTGAGACTCGGGCTTCTTATCTGTGAAATGGGGATAATAGTTCCAGCTATCTCATAGGGTGATTTGTGAAATGAGATGGTAGATGTAAGTGTCAAGCCCAGTACTGCCACAGAGAGAAAGCTCAATGAAAGAAGTGGCTCTTCAGGGTCCAGTCAGTCAACGGAGCCCATGCAAGCAGTTAAACAGAGGGAATTTACCGTGGGGCACAATTTACAAAATTTTAGAAGAGCTGAAAGGTCCTGAAGAGGATGGGCTACAACACAGAGATTAGCAGCAGCAAGAATCTCCACCCACTCCTAGGGCTGGAGGACCAAGGAAGGAGGTGGAACTATTATTGCCAGGAACTACAGATGTCCAGTAGGAACTGAAGCCATGGATGAGCTCCCCAAGTAGAAGCAGAGATCCTGAAGGGAGAGGTTGCTGTGCAGGCACAGAGTCAGATTACTCCCAGAGAAACTGATATCTATGTGGGGTCTTGAAGGATGAATAGGAGACAGTGAGGCATGCCATAGTGTGTGTGGCAGGGTGTTGGGAGGGTGCTAGATAACATGAACAAAATCAGAAAGGCAAGAAATAGTCTGGTATTTGATGTCACAGGTGGAAGGGATGGAGTGTAGGCTGTGGAGGGAGAAAGGGTCAGATCCCCCAGAATCTTTTGGAGGGCTTTACAGAGTTAATTCCTGATCTTATGAGCACTGGGGAGTCATTAAGTAGGAAGGGGGAAGTCAATGTCCCTTTCCCTCTTCCAGAGGAGAAATATGAGGCAAACCCTTCTTGCCTAAGAACCTGGGACCCAGAGAAGAGTGCCTCAGTGCTGCGTGTACTGTGTAGAGGGAGAGGGAGGAAGGCACAGAGTGTGGGCCAGAACCTCCTTCAGAGCTGGCTGAAGCAGACAACAGGCAAAATCAGATGTCAATGTGGATGGGGGAAAGCCAGAAAGACCCTTGCTTCAAAGATGGTGGACACCTTCTTAGACACACTGGGCCTGATTTACTTCCTCTGCAGGGCAGCTAACCTTCTGAGGGAGGGGCTCAACTGGAGACAGAAAAGGGCATAGGTGGACTGAAACTTGAATCGGGACAGGAACAGAGAAACAGTGGCTAAGGAAAGGAGTTGGGGGAGCAGGTGGCCATTATGGACTTTGCCACCCCTTGCTCGTCTGGTGTGTACATGAGCTTGGTGAGCCACGTTCTCCCCCCTTCAGGTTTGCTAAAGGTGAAGGAATCTCCACTGTTCAGGTCACAGGAAACCCAAAAGTCCCCAACGCAAGCATGGATTGGCTGTGGGGCTGCAGAGCCCTGCAACCAAGGGGCATGGCCTTGGGCAGCCCCTGCCTACCTTCTCTCAGTCCTGCTAACCCCCAGTGGTCTTATGCTGCTGAGAGGGTAGAGGTACCCCACAAAGACTGCCAGCATCATTGCTCCTAGGCCCAACCCTGTCTTCACAGGAAGCTCTGGGCAGAGATTACCTAATTGCTCCCCAGGCATCTCGAGCACAATATGTCCCACATAGAATGCAATCCTTTCTCCCACTGCCACCACCACCACAAGCTGTTCTGCCTTCTGTCTCCTGGATCACAGCATGAACAGTGCTGCCCTCCACCTCGACCCTGGCACTATGCATGTTTTACACCTAGGTGCCTTCACACAGGCTGTGCACTTGCACTACCTGTGCACCCTCCCCTTCCCCTGGTCCCCACTGAGACACAGTGGCTCAGTGGTTAACTCTGGTGAGAAGCTTTCCATTAGCCTTCCCACCTCCCCAGCTTCCTGAGGCTAGATGTGGGGTCCCCCTCTGTGTCCCTCCTCCTCCATTGCCATGGTTGCTTTCTTGCCTGGTTTTCCCAACAGATCTGGAGCTACTCAAGTGCAGACCCCATAAACCATGCACCTCTGGGTCTCTATTGCCAAGCATAGGACACCACATGCATCTGATGCTCAGTGAAAGGTAGTTAATATATTATATCAAGCCATAATTTCTACTAGATTATATAGATCCCTAAATCCTCAATCTGCTTCTGGTTCTTAGGCTCTGAATTCAGTTGATCATGAAGTCTTGTCCATTTATTTTCTTAATTATCTCTTGATCCACTTGCCTTCCTTTCAACCCTAGGACCTCTTCCTAGGCCAGGCTCCCAATACCTCATGCCCAGATGACCTCTCCATATTCCTGACTGAACTTCCCAATGCCACTCCTCCCTTCTGCATCCCATTCTCCACACAACTGCCAGACAGACTCTTCCAAAGGCACAAATAGGTTTGTGTCCCTCTCCTGCCCAAACCTTCTGCAGGCCAGGCACTGCCCTCAGCACAAAGTCCAAGCCCTCAATGGAAGCTCACACCTTGAGGGAACCCAGTTCCTGCAGCTCTTCTCAGCCTTGTCCCTCACCACTCCCTTTCTGGAGTTCTGGAGTCCAAACAAATGCTCTGACTTGCTGCTACCTGCCATCATTAATTTTGTTCACCTCCATCCCTTTGCTTATGCCATGCACTTAACCTGGAACCCCTGCCACGTAGTCATCTCCACATGTAAAAATCTGCTCCCTGCTTCAAGGATCCATGCGGTCGCGTCTACTGCTTCGGGGGGGGGGCGGCCGGTTGCTGAACCCTCGGCTCTCGGCGTTGCTCGGAGGGTACCGGCGGCTGGGGCTCTTTCCCGGAGGCGAGGGCGAGGTGGGGGACTTGGCCAGGTCCCCGGCGGTGGCGTGCAAGGTGTGGAGGGCGGCGAGAAGGGAAAGACAAGACACTCTTCCTCCAGTAGGGGTAGAACAAAAGGACCTTTATTCAGGGGTGAGCACAGGTTATATAGGCTGGCATAGAGGGCGGGGGTTGTTACAAGCCAATGCTGAGGGGATAAAGGGTAGGATTGGTTCTGAGAGGGTGCGGAGGTTAGGATTGGTTCTAAGAGGGCGCGGAGGTAGTTTGAAAAGGGGCGGGAGTTGCTCTGGCAACGGTTGTCTGGCAACAGTGTATGCGCACTGGTGGTGGCGGGAGTTGCTCTGGCAACGGGGGGTGTGCGAGCAAGATAAGGGGGTGGGGAAAAGGCGGTTCCCTCCGGCAAGCCTCCCCTAACGGTGGTATTTTGGGTGAGGAAATGGGGCCTGCCTCCGGCCTCACTTTCCCAGGCCTGGGGGGCTGTGGAGGGCGCTGTCACCCGTGCCCACCACCCTCCCCAGGGGCGGATCCGGTCCCCTGGCCCAGGCCCACCAAGTTGAAGCCCGTAATCAGTGTCCCGCATTTCCCCCTTCTTTTCAAATTGAAGGAAGAAGCTTACCGGAGAGGTCCGCTAAGGGATGAGGGAAGGGGGGAGGCCGGGGAGGGGAAAAGGGGTTGACGGTGGCTCAGCGAGGCTGGAGCTCGGCGTTGGTGTGGCGCCCGGGCGCTCGACAGGGGCCTTGCTGCTTGCGGGATGGACGAGGGTGGCGACGCTGAGGAGGGTCAGCTTTTTCAGTGGAGGCAAGTTGTTGATACTGGACTTGCACAAATGATGAGAGGACAGCATTGGTATTGGCCTGGCTTTTAGCAAGTTGGCGAAGTCTGCGGATAACCCAGGGTCCTAGGGTGAGAGCTAGAATAATTATTAGTAGGGGGCCTATGAGGGGGAGGAGGTAAGGGAGGAGGGAGGTAAAGATGTGGGACCAATAGTTGGCAGCTTCACGGTCCCTTTTGCGCTGTTCTAGTCCTTCTCGGACTTTCTTTAGGCTGTCTTCGGCGAGACCTGTGGAATTGGCATAAACACAGCATTCTTCTCCTAGGGCGGCGCAAAGGCCTCCTTCTTTGAGGAGAAGAAGATCGAGACCTCGACGGTTTTGGAGCACGACCTCAGAGAGGGAGTTAACAGGATTTTTAAGATGGGAAATAGCGTTTTGTAGGTGAGTAATATCTTCGTCCACGGCTGCCCTGAGGTGAGTTAGGGCAGAGTTTTGTCGGGCTAGCACGGCAATTCCAGTGCCAGTGCCTACAAGACCTAGGAGGGTGGCGATCGTGAGGACGGTGATGGGCTCTCGCTTTTGCAGAGGGGCAGGAGCTGCGGTTTTTTCCAGGCGGAGGAAGAAGTCTTCCTCGCTGTGGTACAGGACCCTAGGGATAAGGACAATTAGGAGGCAAGTTTCTTTAGTTATATTGATGGTTTGCACGTTAAGGCAGGGGGTAAGTCCTGTAGAGGAGCAGAGCCATTGGGAGGAGTTGTGAGGAATAAGAAATTTGGCAGGGCTGCTGGGAGATGAGTAGTTGGCACAAGCTGTGAGGTTGGGAGAGTTACTTGAGCGAGGGCGGATGCACTTTCCTGTAAAGGAGACTGAATGAAAGGTTAGGGGGACGGGAGAGGTATTCCAATTGCATTTCGAGGGGCTGTCCTCTGTGTTTTCTGAAAAGGAGAGGTTGGAGGCAACTGGCTCATACAGGGGGAAGGAGGTGGAGAGGCAAAGCCAACAAGAGGAGGTAAGATTGGGGTTGGAGGAATTCACTGAGGTGAAGGCCGCTTGGATAAGGCCGAGGAGGGGAGAGGAGTAGCGAGAGGGGGGGTAGAGGAGGTCGGGGTGGTGGGGTTGGCGATGCATTGTTTGCAGCTGAGGTGTGGCTGGTTGGAGCTGAGGTGCGGCTGGAGGGCTGTGGAAAAAGGGGGGTTCACTCGGACTGGGGTCCAGGCCCAGGTGTACTGTTGTCATCTGGTGCACCAGGTTGCGGAGACGACGGCGTTCTCGTCTCGTTAGACGCGTGGTTGCTGGTGGCGGGCCGGATTGCCCTTCCTGGGATCCAGATTGGTTGTGCTGCATCATCTGGGAAAACACAAGCAAACCCGCGCCCCTGGGCGAGGAGTGGGGAGGGGACCCTTCCAGGCATTATTCTCTGGGTCCTTCCAGTAAACCATCGGGGCCTGGGTGGGCCTATACGAGGGCCCCCAATGTTTATGTAGGGGCGAAAGCCCTTCTTTATTGAATGTGAGTAGATTAAGGTGAATAAGGGCTGCTATGATAAGGTCCCCTGGAGTTGCCTGGGGGAGCATTGCCCTTTCTTTTTCAATTTGTGTTTTTAAGCGGCGATGGACTGCTTCCACAATGGCTTGCCCCTGTGGATTATAGGGGATGCCAAAATGATGGGTGATGTTATATAACTGAAGAAAGGCCGCAAAGGAGGCACTGCGATAGGCAGGCCCATTGTCCGTTTTTTAGGTCCCAGGGGACTCCCATGAAGAGAATTCCTTGTCTTAGGGCCTTGATACAGTGTTTGGCCATTTCCCCGGCAAGGGGGACTGCATAACACATGGCCGAGAAGGTGTTAATTATTACCTGCACATATTTGAGGCGTCTAAAGGACGGAACGTGAGTTACATCCATTTGCCATCTAGAATTGGGTTTTAGGCCTCGTGGGTTGACTCCCTGAGGTTGCAGGGGGCCAAGCGGCGCAAAGGGCGCACAAGTTGCACAATTGCGGACAAGATGTTTACAGGTGTCTAGGGGGAGGCCACATAAATGATGTAACGACGTAGCCGAAAAGTGAAACCTGGAATGCAATAACTTGGCCTGGTTAACAGCATCCCCCGGAGGGGCTGCCGTGTGGGTTAGCATAGCTTGGGTATTCTGAGCTGAGACCGCTTGGTCTACTATACTATTGCCATTGGCCAGGGGCCCCGGAAGGCCTGAGTGACTACGAATGTGGCTAATGAACCAAGGATCCTGTCGATGCTCCAGGATGCTTCTGAGGTCAGAAAGTGCTTTATCAATGGCCGAGTCTCCCGGGAAAAAGGTGGAAAACGCGAGGACTCGGCAGACCTGATACGTGTAGAGGCTGTCTGTGAAAATGTTTACTGGGTGGTTGCAGTGGGTGTTTAGCGCGTATGACACCGCCAGAATTTCCCCCACTTGGACTGAATGAAGGTTGACATAGCTGAATAGGCGGGGTTTTGGGTGGTCCTGAGAATAAGAGAGGAAGGCGAAACGGGTTTTGGAGGCGTCAGTGAAGACGGTAGTGGCACCCGGGATGGGTGCAGAGGAGGGGAAAGGATGGAAGGGGCTGCGGAAGGGAAGCTTGGCGAGCCCCTGTAACAGTCGATGGCTAGGATAGTGGCAGCTGAATTCCCTCTGAAATCCTTCTAAGAGGATTTGCATGTCCGGGTTATCACGTATAAGCAGGCGGGTTTGGCCTGCGTCCAGGGGCCAAACAATTTTTTTCCGGCGGCGCTCCAAATACATGAACAGCCAGGGTGACTAGATCTGAAGCTAGGC
This sequence comes from Choloepus didactylus, assembly GCF_015220235.1. NCBI lineage: Eukaryota > Metazoa > Chordata > Mammalia > Pilosa > Megalonychidae > Choloepus > Choloepus didactylus. The sequence continues at coordinate 190,265,481 of NC_051334.1, read as the reverse complement.
TGATTCAGAGCCACACTGCGGGGCAAATTTTCCTAAGCCGGCTTTTAGCAGGGTGCACTCAAAGTAGAGGGCCTGGCACGGGAGTGGGGGTAGGGGCAGCGCTGTCCTAAGGGTTGCCTTGAGGTGTAGAAGGCAGCCAGGGGTTGTTAGTCGGCAGGGTGGGAGGAGTAGCGGCAACTGCCGGTAGCGGCTCCGAGGGGGAGCTTGTCGAAGGGGGAGGCGGAAGTGGGAGGCCCCAAGCGTCGCAAGATGGCGGTGCGGTGGGCGTGGCTAAGACACAAGATGGCGGACTAGCTCCGCCCTGTGGAAGGGCGGGGCTTAAGGAATAAAATGGCGGACTAGCTCCGCCCTGTGAAAGGGCGGGGCCGAAGGCATAAGATGGCGGACTAGCTCCGCCCTGTGAAAGGGCGGGGCCGAAGGCATAAGATGGCGGACTAGCTCCGCCCTGTGAAAGGGCGGGGCTTAAGGCATAAGATGGCGGACTAGCTCCGCCCTGTGAAAGGGCGGGGCCGAAGGCATAAGATGGCGGACTAGCTCTGCCCTGTGAAAGGGCGGGGCCGAAGGCATAAGATGGCGGACTAGCTCCGCCCTGTGAAAGGGCGGGGCCGAAGGCATAAGATGGCGGACTAGCTCCGCCCTGTGAAAGGGCGGGGCCGAAGGCATAAGATGGCGGACTAGCTCCGCCCTGTGAAAGCGCGGGGCCTAAGGCGTAAGATGGCGGACTAGCTCCGCCCTGTGAAAGGGCGGGGCCTAAGGCATAAGATGGCGGACTAGCTCCGCCCTGTGAAAGGGCGGGGTAAAGCGCATGCGGTTTCTGGCCCGGCTTAGGGCTGACGTCATCACTAGAGCACTTCCTCCCCTCAGTAGAAGAAGAAGGAGGAAGTTCGCCATTTTGGAGCAGTCTGGGGGGGGCGGTTGCAAAGAGGCACACGGCGCCAAACAAAGAAACAAAGACACAAAGGACTACAGCAAAGTAATGGAGGGGAAGAGGGAGAGCTACTGGAGGAAGAGTGTCAGGAGGAATGGGGGACATAGGAAGAGAGGACGAAAGGTAGTTGGGGGCAATAGCCGGGTTAATACGGGAAAGGAGGAGCGGCCCGGGCGCGGAGCGGCGAGGGAGAGGCGGCTCCGGACGTGGAGCGGCGAGGGAGAGGCGGCTCCGCGGGGCGGCGAGGGAGAGGCGGCCCTTACCTTGCAGGCGAGGAGAAGGGGAGTTGGAGAGGCGTCCGGGCGAGCGGGTGGTTTACTGGACCGCTGTGTGGAGAGGACCATCCTCACACGGGGCACCAGTTGCGGTCGCGTCTACTGCTTCGGGGGGGGGCGGCCGGTTGCTGAACCCTCGGCTCTCGGCGTTGCTCGGAGGGTACCGGCGGCTGGGGCTCTTTCCCGGAGGCGAGGGCGAGGTGGGGGACTTGGCCAGGTCCCCGGCGGTGGCGTGCAAGGTGTGGAGGGCGGCGAGAAGGGAAAGACAAGACACTCTTCCTCCAGTAGGGGTAGAACAAAAGGACCTTTATTCAGGGGTGAGCACAGGTTATATAGGCTGGCATAGAGGGCGGGGGTTGTTACAAGCCAATGCTGAGGGGATAAAGGGTAGGATTGGTTCTGAGAGGGTGCGGAGGTTAGGATTGGTTCTAAGAGGGCGCGGAGGTAGTTTGAAAAGGGGCGGGAGTTGCTCTGGCAACGGTGTCTGGCAACAGTGTATGCGCACTGGTGGTGGCGGGAGTTGCTCTGGCAACGGGGGGTGTGCGAGCAAGATAAGGGGGTGGGGAAAAGGCGGTTCCCTCCGGCAAGCCTCCCCTAACGGTGGTATTTTGGGTGAGGAAATGGGGCCTGCCTCCGGCCTCACTTTCCCAGGCCTGGGGGGCTGTGGAGGGCGCTGTCACCCGTGCCCACCACCCTCCCCAGGGGCGGATCCGGTCCCCTGGCCCAGGCCCACCAAGTTGAAGCCCGTAATCAGTGTCCCGCATTTCCCCCTTCTTTTCAAATTGAAGGAAGAAGCTTACCGGAGAGGTCCGCTAAGGGATGAGGGAAGGGGGAGGCCGGGGAGGGGAAAAGGGGTTGACGGTGGCTCAGCGAGGCTGGAGCTCGGCGTTGGTGTGGCGCCCGGGCGCTCGACAGGGGCCTTGCTGCTTGCGGGATGGACGAGGGTGGCGACGCTGAGGAGGGTCAGCTTTTTCAGTGGAGGGAAGTTGTTGATACCGGACTTGCACAAATGATGAGAGGACAGCATTGGTATTGGCCTGGCTTTTAGCAAGTTGGCGAAGTCTGCGGATAACCCAGGGTCCTAGGGTGAGAGCTAGAATAATTATTAGTAGGGGGCCTATGAGGGGGAGGAGGTAAGGGAGGAGGGAGGTAAAGATGTGGGACCAATAGTTGGCAGCTTCACGGTCCCTTTTGCGCTGTTCTAGTCCTTCTCGGACTTTCTTTAGGCTGTCTTCGGCGAGACCTGTGGAATTGGCATAAACACAGCATTCTTCTCCTAGGGCGGCGCAAAGGCCTCCTTCTTTGAGGAGAAGAAGATCGAGACCTCGACGGTTTTGGAGCACGACCTCAGAGAGGGAGTTAACAGAATTTTTAAGATGGGAAATAGCGTTTTGTAGGTGAGTAATATCTTCGTCCACGGCTGCCCTGAGGTGAGTTAGGGCAGAGTTTTGTCGGGCTAGCACGGCAATTCCAGTGCCAGTGCCTACAAGACCTAGGAGGGTGGCGATCGTGAGGACGGTGATGGGCTCTCGCTTTTGCAGAGGGGCAGGAGCTGCGGTTTTTTCCAGGCGGAGGAAGAAGTCTTCCTCGCTGTGGTACAGGACCCTAGGGATAAGGACAATTAGGAGGCAAGTTTCTTTAGTTATATTGATGGTTTGCACGTTAAGGCAGGGGGTAAGTCCTGTAGAGGAGCAGAGCCATTGGGAGGAGTTGTGAGGAATAAGAAATTTGGCAGGGCTGCTGGGAGATGAGTAGTTGGCACAAGCTGTGAGGTTGGGAGAGTTACTTGAGCGAGGGCGGATGCACTTTCCTGTAAAGGAGACTGAATGAAAGGTTAGGGGGACGGGAGAGGTATTCCAATTGCATTTCGAGGGGCTGTCCTCTGTGTTTTCTGAAAAGGAGAGGTTGGAGGCAACTGGCTCATACAGGGGGAAGGAGGTGGAGAGGCAAAGCCAACAAGAGGAGGTAAGATTGGGGTTGGAGGAATTCACTGAGGTGAAGGCCGCTTGGATAAGGCCGAGGAGGGGAGAGGAGTAGCGAGAGGGGGGTAGAGGAGGTCGGGGTGGTGGGGTTGGCGATGCATTGTTTGCAGCTGAGGTGTGGCTGGTTGGAGCTGAGGTGCGGCTGGAGGGCTGTGGAAAAAGGGGGTTCACTCGGACTGGGGTCCAGGCCCAGGTGTACTGTTGTCATCTGGTGCACCAGGTTGCGGAGACGACGGCGTTCTCGTCTCGTTAGACGCGTGGTTGCTGGTGGCGGGCCGGATTGCCCTTCCTGGGATCCAGATTGGTTGTGCTGCATCATCTGGGAAAACACAAGCAAACCCGCGCCCCTGGGCGAGGAGTGGGGAGGGACCCTTCCAGGCATTATTCTCTGGGTCCTTCCAGTAAACCATCGGGGCCTGGGTGGGCCTATACGAGGGCCCCCAATGTTTATGTAGGGGCGAAAGCCCTTCTTTATTGAATGTGAGTAGATTAAGGTGAATAAGGGCTGCTATGATAAGGTCCCCTGGAGTTGCCTGGGGGAGCATTGCCCTTTCTTTTTCAATTTGTGTTTTTAAGCGGCGATGGACTGCTTCCACAATGGCTTGCCCCTGTGGATTATAGGGGATGCCAAAATGATGGGTGATGTTATATAACTGAAGAAAGGCCGCAAAGGAGGCACTGCGATAGGCAGGCCCATTGTCCGTTTTTTAGGTCCCAGGGGACTCCCATGAAGAGAATTCCTTGTCTTAGGGCCTTGATACAGTGTTTGGCCATTTCCCCGGCAAGGGGGACTGCATAACACATGGCCGAGAAGGTGTTAATTATTACCTGCACATATTTGAGGCGTCTAAAGGACGGAACGTGAGTTACATCCATTTGCCATCTAGAATTGGGTTTTAGGCCTCGTGGGTTGACTCCCTGAGGTTGCAGGGGGCCAAGCGGCGCAAAGGGCGCACAAGTTGCACAATTGCGGACAAGATGTTTACAGGTGTCTAGGGGGAGGCCACATAAATGATGTAACGACGTAGCCGAAAAGTGAAACCTGGAATGCAATAACTTGGCCTGGTTAACAGCATCCCCCGGAGGGGCTGCCGTGTGGGTTAGCATAGCTTGGGTATTCTGAGCTGAGACCGCTTGGTCTACTATACTATTGCCATTAGCCAGGGGCCCCGGAAGGCCTGAGTGACTACGAATGTGGCTAATGAACCAAGGATCCTGTCGATGCTCCAGGATGCTTCTGAGGTCAGAAAGTGCTTTATCAATGGCCGAGTCTCCCGGGAAAAAGGTGGAAAACGCGAGGACTCGGCAGACCTGATACGTGTAGAGGCTGTCTGTGAAAATGTTTACTGGGTGGTTGCAGTGGGTGTTTAGCGCGTATGACACCGCCAGAATTTCCCCCACTTGGACTGAATGAAGGTTGACATAGCTGAATAGGCGGGGTTTTGGGTGGTCCTGAGAATAAGAGAGGAAGGCGAAACGGGTTTTGGAGGCGTCAGTGAAGACGGTAGTGGCACCCGGGATGGGTGCAGAGGAGGGGAAAGGATGGAAGGGGCTGCGGAAGGGAAGCTTGGCGAGCCCCTGTAACAGTCGATGGCTAGGATAGTGGCAGCTGAATTCCCTCTGAAATCCTTCTAAGAGGATTTGCATGTCCGGGTTATCACGTATAAGCAGGCGGGTTTGGCCTGCGTCCAGGGGCCAAACAATTTTTTCCGGCGGCGCTCCAAATACATGAACAGCCAGGGTGACTAGATCTGAAGCTAGGCTGATTCAGAGCCACACTGCGGGGCAAATTTTCCTAAGCCGGCTTTTAGCAGGGTGCACTCAAAGTAGAGGGCCTGGCACGGGAGTGGGGGTAGGGGCAGCGCTGTCCTAAGGGTTGCCTTGAGGTGTAGAAGGCAGCCAGGGGTTGTTAGTCGGCAGGGTGGGAGGAGTAGCGGCAACTGCCGGTAGCGGCTCCGAGGGGGAGCTTGTCGAAGGGGGAGGCGGAAGTGGGAGGCCCCAAGCGTCGCAAGATGGCGGTGCGGTGGGCGTGGCTAAGACACAAGATGGCGGACTAGCTCCGCCCTGTGGAAGGGCGGGGCTTAAGGAATAAAATGGCGGACTAGCTCCGCCCTGTGAAAGGGCGGGGCCGAAGGCATAAGATGGCGGACTAGCTCCGCCCTGTGAAAGGGCGGGGCCGAAGGCATAAGATGGCGGACTAGCTCCGCCCTGTGAAAGGGCGGGGCTTAAGGCATAAGATGGCGGACTAGCTCCGCCCTGTGAAAGGGCGGGGCCGAAGGCATAAGATGGCGGACTAGCTCTGCCCTGTGAAAGGGCGGGGCCGAAGGCATAAGATGGCGGACTAGCTCCGCCCTGTGAAAGGGCGGGGCCGAAGGCATAAGATGGCGGACTAGCTCCGCCCTGTGAAAGGGCGGGGCCGAAGGCATAAGATGGCGGACTAGCTCCGCCCTGTGAAAGGGGGGGGCCTAAGGCGTAAGATGGCGGACTAGCTCCGCCCTGTGAAAGGGCGGGGCCTAAGGCATAAGATGGCGGACTAGCTCCGCCCTGTGAAAGGGCGGGGTAAAGCGCATGCGGTTTCTGGCCCGGCTTAGGGCTGACGTCATCACTAGAGCACTTCCTCCCCTCAGTAGAAGAAGAAGGAGGAAGTTCGCCATTTTGGAGCAGTCTGGGGGGGCGGTTGCAAAGAGGCACACGGCACCAAACAAAGAAACAAAGACACAAAGGACTACAGCAAAGTAATGGAGGGGAAGAGGGAGAGCTACTGGAGGAAGAGTGTCAGGAGGAATGGGGGACATAGGAAGAGAGGACGAAAGGTAGTTGGGGGGCAATAGCCGGGTTAATACGGGAAAGGAGGAGCGGCCCGGGCGCGGAGCGGCGAGGGAGAGGCGGCTCCGGACGTGGAGCGGCGAGGGAGAGGCGGCTCCGCGGGGCGGCGAGGGAGAGGCGGCCCTTACCTTGCAGGCGAGGAGAAGGGGAGTTGGAGAGGCGTCCGGGCGAGCGGGTGGTTTACTGGACCGCTGTGTGGAGAGGACCATCCTCACACGGGGCACCAGTTGCGGTCGCGTCTACTGCTTCGGGGGGGGGGCGGCCGGTTGCTGAACCCTCGGCTCTCGGCGTTGCTCGGAGGGTACCGGCGGCTGGGGCTCTTTCCCGGAGGCGAGGGCGAGGTGGGGGACTTGGCCAGGTCCCCGGCGGTGGCGTGCAAGGTGTGGAGGGCGGCGAGAAGGGAAAGACAAGACACTCTTCCTCCAGTAGGGGTAGAACAAAAGGACCTTTATTCAGGGGTGAGCACAGGTTATATAGGCTGGCATAGAGGGCGGGGGTTGTTACAAGCCAATGCTGAGGGGATAAAGGGTAGGATTGGTTCTGAGAGGGTGCGGAGGTTAGGATTGGTTCTAAGAGGGCGCGGAGGTAGTTTGAAAAGGGGCGGGAGTTGCTCTGGCAACGGTGTCTGGCAACAGTGTATGCGCACTGGTGGTGGCGGGAGTTGCTCTGGCAACGGGGGTGTGCGAGCAAGATAAGGGGGTGGGGAAAAGGCGGTTCCCTCCGGCAAGCCTCCCCTAACGGTGGTATTTTGGGTGAGGAAATGGGGCCTGCCTCCGGCCTCACTTTCCCAGGCCTGGGGGGCTGTGGAGGGCGCTGTCACCCGTGCCCACCACCCTCCCCAGGGGCGGATCCGGTCCCCTGGCCCAGGCCCACCAAGTTGAAGCCCGTAATCAGTGTCCCGCAGATCCACTCCATTGCTCACTTCCAAGATACCCTGGGGAGCCTGGTCACCATCAGAGTGATGGTTCACTCAAGCATGTAATATCTTGAGCCATCCAAGAAAGGACAGAGCTCTGTATGGGTAGGTTGGGACATGGGATTGTTGAACCTCCCTGTCTCAGCTTTGATATCTTTGGCCCAAAGAAGCCTTTTCTCAGTTTAGGGATGAGGAGGAGGCCACTGGTCCCTCTGGATGCCTCAAAGCTACCACTCTACTCTTCAGCTGTGCCTCTGCTCCAGCCACTGGCAAGGCTTGGGGACACTTTGTGGGTGACTATTGCTGAGTGCTGGGACTCTTTCCCAAAGCACAGCCCCCCCTACCAGCGAAGCTAAACCTGGGGTTTAACTTAGGAGATGAGGCCAAGGAAGCCAAATGGAAATGAACTTGGGTTTGTCATAAGCTTGTGCAGGAACTGAGGTTTTCCTGAGATTGGGAGAAGCTTGGGCCCAGGACTTCCCATCCAAAGCAGTTGTATGACTTGGCAGAAGTGGCCAGGGGGGCTTTGAACAAAATGACTCTGTGGTAGGTCAGAAAGGATGACAATACAGAGCCTGAATAAAGTGAGAGTGGAAGGAGCTCCTTTGCCCTGCCTGAGCTATGCCAGGAAAGGTAGAATTTGGTTCAGGATAAATATGTGAGACATGTACTGGTGGGTGCTGGGGACACAAAGATGACACAGAAGTGGCTTTCATCCAATGCTTTCCTTCAGGAAACTTCTGTTCTAGACTGGAGGGCTGTTACATCCTCAGTGGATCTGTGAGCTCAGATAGCTCCTGTGTGCCTGAGCTGGGAGGGTGGGACAGAAATTGGGAAGAGCCAACAATGTTCACAAGTCCTGTGGAGACCTCACTTCCTCCCATCCCCTCAACATTCAGTCATCCTTTGATTCTGGGGAGTTTGGGACAGGTTAGTATTTGGTGATGTTTTACACTGTGCAGGAGGGGGTTGCACAGGACCCTCCTGCTGGGCCACTTCCAATTTCCTCATACTCTTGTGGTCCTGGGTGTTTGTAAAATAGCTCATGAGGAATTGCTTGGCCTATGCTCTTCTTTTTCTCATCTCTTCTGGAATGACTTAAACTCCAACCCTCAGCCCTGCCTTCTTGCACTGATAGATGTGTCCAGAGGGCTATTCTGATGTAGGAGGTAAAAAATGAAACCCAGCTGGCCCTAATTGCTTTGTCGGGACCAAAAGTGCTTTATTGACCGGTATAGCTGTGGCCTTACTCCACAGCCTAGCTCTGAGTCACAGTGGCTGTGTCAATAACAACGCCACCAACTTGTCTTAATGCCTTAGGCTGATTGACTGTTGGCTGACCCGATCGATTACTTAACATCCAACTTGAATTTGTCCCCAAAATAGCACCTTCCATGGGGTACATGAGCTGGCTCTATATGTTTTTAGCAAATTCATTTTACCTTCTGTGCTTTAGTTTCTCTGTAAAGTCAATAGGTTTTTTTCTGAGTGGGTACACTGATTTGTTGAGAATACCCAAAGGGCTTTGTGGAGGCTGAGGACAAGTATGACTTGCTTGCCCCAGAATGTTCCCAGATGCCTGTTCTCTATCTTGGACATGTCCCCTAGTAATTCCAAAGATAGAAGAGTGGGTGCAAGCCATGTGTGTGGACATGAGATTCTGGAGCACGCCTTCCCCTGCCCATGCACTTAGTTAACTCAGATCTCAGCCTCCGTCTCGGTTCCTCCTTTGACCCCCAGGTTATCTTGGTCTTCACTCTCAGGGAAGTTTGTGACTTTGCTTCTTAGCATTTAACCTAGTTTTTAATGACATTTATTTCTGTGACTATTTGGTTAATGTCTGTCTCTCCCACTGACAAGTTACATAAAAAGGGAATGGCATCTGTGTTACCCCTAGGACCCAGTACACAGTACAGCATAGTGAATGGATTTGCCCCCGTTTGCCCAGCTTGTGAATGGCTGTGCAAGGATAAAAACCCAGGTTTTGGGGACTGAACAGCATCTCTTGAAACAAAAGAGAACAAAGGTCTATTTTTAACTTTACCTTTTGTGAGGGTACAAGATCTTCTGACCCAGGAGTTAATCCCATCTGCCTCTCCCACACCCCTTCCTTTGCTAGACCCTTGAGGAAAGAACTTTTGTTTGTAGCTCTGAGGTCTGCTCTCAGGAGCAGAGGAGCAGGAACGGTCCCCAGATCTTGTCTTTCCCCTCTGCTACACTCAGATGTGGCTGGAGGGATTTGCCATATCTCTGCTCTCCTTTCCAAAGGGCTTTTGCCTCTTCTCCTTCAGGGAAGCCTGGGATCTAAAATTCTATCTTTAGAACTACTCCAGATTGCTACTCCAACCATCAACTTGCTCAGGCAAATAAGTGTTATAAGTGATTATTGAAAAAAGAAAAACAATCTCCATTTGCAATCTGATAGGATACATTTCTATAACCCTTGCCTCTGGCATAATGGTTTTGCTAACAGCTCTTTGCTCAGGTATGTGGTGTGAGTGATCATTTCTTCAGCAGGAGAACTGACTCCCCTGAAGCAGCCCCTTGGCCATGCAGGGCCTCTGAGAGATGTTGGGGAAAGGTTGAGGAAGTTGTTAGCCTGACAGCCTGGGCAAGTAAGAGGAGGATGGCACATGCTCTCAGACCTGATCCATGAATCTGGTGACTTCTCAGACAGACTTAGGACACGATACTTCCTGCTCTAGCTGTCCCCAGGGTTTAACTCTACCAAGCCCCTATCAGGGTCCATAGGGGCTATGGGCATCAAGGGAGCCCAGCTCTATCAGATGTTTTATTCAGCTAAGCAAACATTCCGAGCCCCCCACTCACACGCACACCCTCAGTGCCTGGTACTGCCCTATGCACTCCTGACACCCAGTGAATCATTCATGACCCACGCCCCTGAGGAGTCCACAGTTTGCTGCCCCACCTCATAACCAGCTTCAAGGACAGCGAGGAAGGCTTCTTTTTTCCATGACAGTTGCACAAGTCCAGGCACCTCCAGCTAACTGCAGGCTTTAGGCTTACCTGTGTCTCTTCACCTATTATTTACTCTAAGAACAATATTATAACACCATTAAACCACATTATGGGAAATTTAAAGAAGAAAAAAAAAGCCCATAATCTTTGGATCCTAGTCCATAAGAGCTTATTTATTCTCCACATTGCATCTCAGGCCTTGGCCGCATGTGTGTCTATTTTTCGTATTGCTGTAATTACACTGTGTTTACAGTCTTACATCTAGCCTTTTTTACTTGCCATTAAATTGTAAGCATTTTCCCTGTTTCAACATCAAATTTTAATGGCTGCATAATATTCCTTGGAGGTGATACAAGGCAATTTTCTTAACCATGTTTATATTGTCTGACATCTAGATTGTGTCCACTCCTATGCTATTATAGATAATGCAGCCATGAGCTAGTTTGTATTGAGTTCTAATTTTGGCTGATCCTGATTTGCTCCAAAGTAAAGCCCTAGTTATTTCCTCCAAAAAGGAAAGCAATATACAAGCATGATTTCCAGCTGAGGGAGACCAGAACACTACTAGCTCCAAATACAGCTTGGCTTTCCATTTTCTGGTGGTGAATGGAAAGGTGTTCAAGGCAGGAGCTGCGATCAGGTGAGGTAAGACAAGGACTGAGACCAAGTATGGAAGGTGGAACAGCAGTGTGTGTGTGTGTGTGTGTGTGTGTGTGAGAGAGAGAGAGAGAGAGAGAGGAGAGAGAGAGAGAGGGATTGAGAAACGGGGTTATGGGGTTGGAGACTAGGAAGCAGGCCAGAGTGAGGTTATATCCTGACTTTAGGCAAGGCCATGGGCTGCAGGAGGTGTGTATTTGATATTTGGACACTGTGACATTCCTAAAAGCAACAGCAACAAAAACAACAACACTCTTAACATGTCAGCTGTTTTCTTACCAAGTAGCATGCACAGCAAGCTCACATCTTTCCAGAAGCACCTCCTTCCTACTCCCCACTGCTTGGACTAAACCTTCTGTGAGCTTTTCTTATTTCACCTCCTCCTGCCTCAGAAGCTGAAGAGCTACAATAGATTAGGGTCTCACGTACCCTAAATGGGCTCCCTGCCCTGGTTCCTGGGTAGGGTGTGAGGTAGGCCACAGGACTGCTCAGAGGACTGGGCAGCCTTTTCTTCTCTCCTACCCCTGCTGGTCCAGCCTCCTGGTCCAGTTAGTTACTGGGCTGCAGGGAGATTGCCCAGACTTGATATGTCTCAGCCACTTCAGGCGGTGCAGTTTTATCTTTCACATTAGGAACAGTTGAGGATTTTAAAAAATGTAGGCCTCAGAATTAATCTGTTGCTCCTGTTCCCTTTAGTACAAATGAATCCCAACTTAGACAGATAATATCTTTTCTCCTGGGGCCTGAGCTATCACTTTGAGAAATTACTTCCCATAAACAAAGAAAAGAGGTTGATACCACAGCTGGTCTTGGTTCAGGAGATGGAGGGTCGGAGGCAGGAGTAGCCTCCCTCTACAATCTTGAGGACCACCCTGTACCCAAGGAACAGGAGATCCTTGACAGAACCTTTGTGTCTCCAGAAAGCCAGGGTGGTCATGGTAACCACCCTAACTCTGTCACTATAATAAGAACAACAACAATAGTAACATATTTATCAAGCAACTACTCTATGCTAGGATCCCATCCAGCTCTACCATCATCATCATCATCATCATCAAATTTATTGAGCACCTACCTGTATGCCAGGCAATGTTCTGAGTACTGCTGATATACCAGTGAACAAAACAAGGATCCCTGCTCTCATGGAGACAGGTAATAAAGAAATAAGTTAAAGTTATAAGATATCAGCTGGTGTAAATTGCAATCGACACAAAAATAAAGCAGGGGGCAGGTTTGGGGGTGTTGAAATTTTCCATAAGGTGGTTAGAGAAGGCACCACTGAGCAACAACCTGAAGGAGGCGAGGGAGAGAACCATGTGGCTACCTGGACAAAGTACCCTGCAGACCAAGAGAGCAGCATGGGGCATATTATTCCCATGCAGATGATCAACAAATCCATCTCCTCTCATTAGGTTGGCTGATATCTCTACTCATTTAATTCACGTATATACGTGAGGAGAAACAGCTGCGATGACCCAGTTTTGCCAAGGCACTGCGTATAGTTTCAAAGACACAAGGCCCTGTAAACCACTGCCTAAAGAATCCACAAAGAGTCACCAAAAGGAAACTATGTTGTCAGCAGAGACTTTTCCCATGTGACCCTAAGCTAGGCCTTTGCCCTCTTTGAGTCTCATTTCTTAATCTGTGAAATGGGGATAAAATTTCTTGGAGTTGCACTGAAGCTTCTGTGAAATAATGACTGTGGAAGTATTTTGTATCCAGCTCTCTGAAAATAGCAGGCTGCACAGGGCTGGAGAGGAGAGCAGGGCCAAGGGTAGGGTGGAAATATTTCTTGTTCCACCTCTGCCTCATACCTGCAGAGGGCTGAGAGATAGCTAGACAAGTTTATGGAACTGGTTAGATGTCTTGCATTGTTTTTCTATAGCTGTGTAATAAATAAGCACCCATTTAACAGCTGCAAACAACCCCCATTGATCACCTTTCAATCATGTAGGTCAGGAGTCTGGGCATGGTTTAACTGGGTCCTCAGCTCAGGGTCTCACAAATCAAGGTATCAGCTGAGCTGGGCCCTTATCTGGAGGCTTTGGGAGAGAATTTGCTACTACGCTTATTCAGAGGAATGGCAGAGTCCATTTCCTTGTGGTTGTAAAACTGATGTTCCAGTTTCCTTGCAGGCTATCAGCTGTTCTAAGTGCTTCCCATTTAATCCTCACCAGAACCTATCAGGTTGATATTAAAATGATCCCTTCTTTACATGTGAAGGAGCAGAGGCGCTGAGGTTAAATGACTTGTCCATGGTCCTTGTACATTGGGCCCTTCCATCTTCAAAGCCATCAAGGATGCATTGCATTCTTTTCCTTTGAATTTGTTTGACTTCCCCTGCCACCAGATGGAGAAATCTACATTTAAAGGGCTCGTGTGATTAGGTCAGACCAGCCTGGATAATCTCCATATTTTAAGTCAACTGATTTGGAACTTTAGTTACATCTGCAAAATCTGTTTTCAGCAGTACTAGGTTAGTGTTTGATTGAACAACCAGGGCATGGAAATCATGAGGGGGGGTGCATCTTTAGAACTGGGCCCATCACATGTTTCTTCTGAGTAATTAGAATCCTGCCAACAATTTCCCCTGGCCAGTTTTGTGGGTTACTTGCACATGATCCTTGCACAAGTTCCATTAAATGAAATCAAGATCACTTTTCATGGTCCTAAATGTCATTGGATTTCTGCTAAGCACGGGAAGGAAACAATACCTCCCTTCTCCTACTGTCTGTGTGCTTCTTTTCAGTGGTATGGCTTATTGTACTGCATTAGGTAGGAGGCGGCCAAGCTGTGCCCTGGGCAGAGGTGCGAGGTATGTCCAGAAGGGGCTGCAATTCCAACTGTCAGTCATCATGGGGGAAAAGCCTGTTTCTCAGACAGGAAACTAAGATTCCAAGGCAGCCTGCAGGCAGGTGACGGGAAAGCTGTCTCTCAGGGAAACTGGGAAGGGCCAAGGGCCCATTGGACCTTTATGGCAGAATGACAGAAAGAGACCCCCACAGGGAACAGACTTTTCAAGGCTCAAGAGTTGGGGCTATGTTGGTCTACTTGTCACTTCCAACATAGATATTCTCCCTCCATGCCCCTTGGGGAGTTTGATGTTTAATTTTATTAAGTAAGCTGAAGTGTTTCCAAACAATGATGCTGTCCTCCTGGCCAGCAATCCAACATAGACAGAGCCTGGTTTTGGAAAGACCACAGTGCCCAGCCAGAGTGGTGCCCTGTAAGCTGTCCATCTGGGTATCTATGGGCACCTGAGTCAACTGGCTCTGGGATTGAAAAGAATGACTTTTCCTAGATCTAATTAGAGCAGTAGTCTGTGTAATTCAGATCTTTTCTCACCTTGGGTCTAGGGTGGGACGGCATGAGAGCTGGCTCTGTCCTCATTAAACAGACCCAGTTCAGTTTTAATTGCAGCTCTATTTTCATAGATATGGTTAGGCCAAGGGACGAGTCACATACTTCTGCCTCCACTATGACATCAGACAAGCAAAAACCTCTGAAGCCTGCATATAGAGGTAGTACATAACATATGTGTCAATTAATGAATGAAAAAACACAAAGGATAGTCAGGTAACAGAACTACAAGAGAGAAGGGAGGATCCTAGTACTGCCTCATCATGTGATGAGGTGACATTTTTCCTGGTTGGGAAAATAGGGCTCCTAAAGGTTTTCTGCCCAAATATGGAGAAGGGATCAGGAAGAGCTCTTTCCAAGGACTTCTTACCACGTCTGATCACCCAGAACTTGTCTGGACTCAGTTTTCTCATTCACCAAGTAATGGCAGACAGGAGTGAAACTGTAAGCTTAGCTCTTGGTTCTTCAGCTGTGGCATTATAAGAGAACTGGTGGTACAACAAAAGGGTGAAAGTCAGAGAAAATAGAAAAAAAATTTATTCAAAAAAACATGCAAAAATGGACTCAGTGAAACAGACCAATGACCATGCAAGGTTGTACCAGTGATCAAAAGCTCACCTCTTCCCTAAAGTTTTATCAAACTTTCCAATAAAAGATAATCTCTCTCCTATACATATTGTTCCAGAATCCAGAAAAAGTGGGGAGGTGCTCATTTGATTTATGAAGCTACTATACAATCTTGATACCAAAATTGGGTAGAGACATCAAAAGAAAGGAATATTTATAGGAAATGTCACTTAAGAATATAGATATCTAAACACAATATTAACTAAATCTAGTACTGGATTTAAAACAAAACAAAACAAAAAAATTAAAAAAATATATCCCCAGGATGCAAGGATGGTTCCTCATCAGGAAATCTGTCAATGTCATTTATCACATTAATGCACTCAGAGAAAAAAAAAAGGAAAAAGACCATCTGTATAGATGCAGAAAAATGATTTTTTAAAAGTTTAACACCTATTTGTGATAAAAGACTTTAAAATTATTGATAGAAGGGGCCCCCTCCTCCCTATCAAGACTACTTATTAAAACCCACAGCAGATATAATACTTAATGGAGGAGAGATGTTAGAAGTCCCACATTCATCAAGCATCGTGTTCCACCTGCTATTCCAAGTGCTTCGAGTTTAATCCTCACCACAACCGCATCAGTTGATATTCAAAGGCTCCCTTCTTTACAAGGGAGGAAGCAAGGCACTAAGAGCTTAAATGGCTTGCTGGCGGCCCCCGGTGAGGAAGTCCTGGAGGTGAAATCCAGATGCAGACAGCCTGACTTCGGAGGCTGTGCGCTCACCCTCTATGTTTTGGTTGCAGGGGCATGGGTTAGCGGCAGCATATCCCTCACTTAACACTGCACTTTACGATTTGTAAGCACCTTCTCATCTTCTCACCACTAGTGTGGTCCTCATGAGATGTTGGTGAGATGGCAGGGCAGGGATGCCCCTTTTCTGACTCCATAGTGTGTCTAAGGAAACGAGTGTGCTGGGCTAGGACCCTGGTCTTTAGCCCAGCACCTTGGCAACCATCTACCTTGAAGCACCTATTTTTGTTTGTTTGTTTGTTTTGTTTTAGTTTGCTTTGTTTCTATTACCTTAAAAATTTCCAAACCTTGTGGACCAATACTTTCATAAAATGCAATAAAAATGAATTACTAGAAGAGTGAAAATAAAGACATAAATTATAAGCCCCAATTTTTTTAATTAAATTTAAGAGGTATTATCAAATTGCTATGGAAAATTTGCAACACTTCCTCTCACTTTTTGTACTTAACTCATTGCAGACTGGCACCAGTCCATGGACCACACTTTGAGCAGCACTGTTTTGTTCTAGGTTTGTGCATCTGTTCAGCCTTCCATCCCTGCCACGCTCCTCCCCTTTCCCTAGAGGCCCAGGAAGGAAGCCTTCCCTTCTCTCCGTTTTACCTGGAAGATCACCTGAAAGCCACACACTAAGAAGCAAGGTTACTGCTAAGATGCAGAGTGGGGCTACATAAGGGGTCCCAAACCTCCAAGGCTTGGCAGGCCACTTGGCCCTCATCCTGGAACATGTCTCTGCTCTTTTGAGGTTTGGGTCTAACAGGGCAATCCACAGTGTGCCACCTTGGGAAGCTCTAGGTGAGGGACAATCACGTTAGATTTCCTCCTACACGGCAGAACAAATAGGCTGAATCCCTATAGAGCAATAGAGAAATTGGCAGTCACCATGAATTGCATATTTCTCCTTGTAAGTCAGACAGCATCAGTTGTGTTGGTGGGGGTGGGGGTGTATCAAACTGTATTGAGAATACCTGGTGAGATGTTAAGATCCGCTTGTGTCTCCAAGCAGAAATGAATCAGTTATCACTGTCTTGGTTCCTCCTCCTGAGAGTCCAGTGACCTTAGGAGGAGGAGTCATTAACAGAGACAGTTGCCTTGTGTGCATTATTTCTTTTACTCCTCATGCCTCTTCAAGGTAAATATCATTAGCCCTGTTTTGTAGATGAAACAACCTAGGTACAGAGCAGTTAAGTGGGTTAGTGTGAACGTCTACTCTCTCACACACGATCTCCCTCACGTTTCTGGCCCGGTGAGCTCTTGGTGGAAGCTGTGGAAGTGCCTCCAAATACCAGCATGAGTCTCTGAGCAGTCAACACACAGGAAAGCACCCATAGGGGCTGCAGTCTTGGAGAAAGCCACATCCCAAGGCTGAGAAAAGTCCTGGGGACTGGGGTAGAGGTGGGGCTGCCTCCATTGTTCTTAACCATACACACTTTCTCTCAGCTGTGTAGACAACAATGCCCCTCCCCATGTTGAGTCTGAATCCCCCGGCCCTTCCCCCAATCTCTCCTCCTTGCTTTCTAGAGCCCAGGAAGACTCCTCTCTCCTCATCAAGAGCGCTATGTTTGACCCTGTGCTTCTGGGACCTTCTGAGTCCCTTTGAAGCACAAGTAATTGGACTTTGGGTGGAAGGCAGTGTGAGAGCAAGCGTGCCTCTCTGCAGGGGCCACATACCAAGAAGGCCTGGACATGTATCCTGCCCTTTCCTCCTTCCATCTGGCCTAGGAATTTGCCTCCTCTCTGACCATCTGGAGCAATGCTTAGAAAACTAAGCTTGAGATCTAAGAATGATTATGTTTAAATGTGTTGGTGGGTGTAGAATAAATCAAGTAAATCTTCAGACCCATCTAAGATGCCTTTTGGTAATTTGTCTGAATTCCCCCTCCCTGCATTTAGCAAAGCATTTGCTTTCTATTGACCTCTAGTGTTGATATTCCTGCCTCCCCTGCCTGGACTCTTCGTATCAATTGTCCCTTTCTTCTGACATTTTCAATCTCTTCTTCTCACCTGCTTTTTTCTCCTAAGCCTATAACCATTTTTATCATCCCCATTCTAAAAGTTTTCCTATTACTTGTGAAGTTTGATTCTCTCTCTCTTGAGGACCAAACTTTTGCAACAGTAAATCTGTATGTGCTGCCTCCTCTTCCTTCCTGCAACTTCTTAAGGACTTGGAATCTGGTCCCATCCCATCAATGTTGCCTATGACCTCCTCATGGCCACACATCAAGACTTATCCTCCTCTACCTACCAGATGGCATTCATGCCCTCCTGGAGCTGCTCTCCTCCTTTGACTCCCATCATGCAACAAACTGTCTGTTCTCATACCCTCCTAGGACTAATCCTTGCTGGTCTTCTGATCACCTTCAGAGTTCTGTTCTAGGCTCCCTGCTCTTCTCTTTTATACTCATTCCCTTAAAGACAACCCCAGATTCAGCTATTATCTCTTTGGTAAACAAAAAAAATCTGTCTCCAGCCCAGTCCTCCCTCCTAAGCTCCAGACTCATATATGAAACACTTGTATATCTCTATTTGCACCTCTAGTCCTATCTGGGTCAAATGGAGGTTATCATATTCTCTCCTCTGCCAGTTTGGATGTATTATGTCCCCCAAAATGCCTGTTCTTTCATGCAGTCTTGTGGGGGCAGATATATTAGTGTTGATTAGGTTGGAATCCTTTGATTGAGTGTTTCCATGGAGATGTGACTCAATCAACTGGGCAAGACCTTTGATTGGGTATTTCTATGGAGGTGTTACCCCACCCATTTAGGGTGGGTCTGAATTGAATCACTGGAGTCCCCATAAAAGTGTTCACAGACAGAAGCAGGTGCTGCAGCCAAGAGAGACACTTTGAAGAATGCCCAGGAGCTGAGAGAGGAGCTGGAACACAACCTAGGATCAGCAGATGCCAGCCATGTGCCTTCCCAGCTAACAGAGGTTTTCTGGATGCCATTGGCCAACCTCCAGTGAAGGTACCCAATTTGTTGATGACTTATCTTGGACACTTTATGGCCTTGAGACTGTAACTATGTAACCAAATGAACCCCCTTTATAAAAGCCAATCCATTTCTGGTATTTTGCATAACAGCAGCATTAACAAACTGAAATGTCACCCCTTCTATCAAAACCTCTCAAGTGTTCTCTATTTCAGGGACCAGCACCATCATCTATTTATACATGAAAGACAAAAACTGGGAATTCATTCCTGACCCTTCTCTCTTCATTAGTTTCCAAACCTTCTCCTCTCCTCACTCCCCACACTCTTCCTGGATGTCTCATCTATCTCTTTAGATTTAACCACCCCAAATCAGTCTTCAGCCCAGACCTTACTCCTAAACTTCAGGCCCATTGTTCCAGTTTGCTAATGCTGCCCTTTTGCGAAACACCAGAAATGGATTAGCTCTTATAAAGGGGGTTTATTTCATTACACAGTTTATTTGGTTACAAGCCATTTTGGCATGTGCCTGGCACCCGCTCCAGAGTTCTGGTTTCAAAATGGCTTTCTCCCAGGATGTTCCTTTCTAGGCTGCAGCTTCTCAGGACAAACTCTGGGCTAGTACCTCCAAAGCATCAGCAAAACTCTGCTTTCAATGGCCGCCTTCAAAATGTCTCTGTAAGCTGCAGCTCCTCTCTCAGCTCCTGTGCATTCTTCAAAGTGTCCCTCTTGGCTGTAGTTCCTCTTCAAAAGTTCACTCTCAGCTGCACTGAGTTCCTTCTGTTTGTCAGCTCATTTATATGGCTCCACTGATCAACTTAGACCCACCCCGAATGGGTGAAGCAACACCTCCATGAAAATTATCCAATCAGAGTCATCACCCACAGCTGGGTGGGGCACATCTCCACAGAAACACTCAAAGAATTACAATCTAATCAACACTAATATGTCTGCCCACACAAGATTACATCAAAGATAATGGCATTTTAGAGGACATAATACATTTAAACTGGCACATATGGTATTGTGTACATCTCAATAAACTGGCATACCCAGGTAGCCAAATGCCTAGTAGACACCTCTAATTGGGCAGTCTATAGGCATCTCAAACTCATCATGTCTAACCCTTAACTCATATAATTTCCTACACTACTCCTCTACCCTGATCGAACCTATTGCTCTCTATTTTGATAAATGGCATAACAATCCAATCTAATTTCTTGGCAGAAACCTGTAGACCCCCTTAACATCTTTCTTTGATCCACCAACATCTAATCTATTAGTAAACCCTGTCAATTCTATTTCCTTATAGGTTCCTGGAAGTCCATTTATGTACTCCAGGTTAAGAATTTCTGATCAAGATGCTAATCAATAGGACTCAAATATCTATTTATAGTCATGCTTCCAACTTGTGCACTAGACCCATTTTCTAACTGTATGCTGGACACTTCCACCTGGCTGTCCCTCAGGCACCTCAAACTCATTATGTCCAAAGACCTATCACCCCTCCTTTGTTTTCTGAACCCTGCTTGTTTTTGTAATGGCACTACCATCCTCTTGTTCTCCCATTCTAAGGACCTCAGAAGCATCTTTGAACGTCCTGCCCTCATCCTTCAGTCAGTATTGCTGATTCAGCTACCCCCCAAAACTCACTTCCATTGTTAGCCTCTGCATTTCTCTCCCTATGGCCCTATTTCAGTCCATTGGGATTTCTGAAGGATCTATTTGCCTTGAACTTCTCTGTAATCTCTCTGATCTCACTTCCAAACTCATGTCTCTGGAGCCCAGCTCTCATCATGACATACCTCTGCTCAGAAATCATACATAGCTCCTCCTCTTATCCACACAATCAAACCCCAAATGAAATTTGAGGTCTTGCTTGAGGGCTAAGCCTTATTTCCACCAACTCCCTTCCATATAGCCTCTGCTTAAAAAAATGAGACTATTTATTATTCTCCAACATACCTTGAGTTTCATACACGTGGAACATACATTCTCCTCTCACACTCTCCTTCTACCTACCCTTGTCAAACAAAATTCTTCCCTTCTCCAAAGCCTAGGGCCAATGTTGGTTCTTTCATAAAATTTTCACAGAACAGAGTTCATCACTACCTAATTCTTGTACTACCATTTTGCCCACCAACCAAGCATCTCTCATGTTTTACTGCAATTATCTAGTCCTGCTTCTGTCTCCACCTCTGGGTTTCAAGCTCCCTGAAAGCAAGGACCATGCATTTGTCCTCTCTGTATCCCCAATGCCTGGCATGTAGTAGATGCTCAGGAAGGGTTCACTAAGTGTAAGCTTGCATGCAGCTTTTCTGTCAGAATCATGGGCTTCCTTTTTGAATTCTTGAATCAAATGTAGGCATTTGTGACAAAGCTTATCTCCCTATGTGAACTGTAAGCTGGTTGTGGGTATGGCCATTGTCATCTGTGTCTCTCTGCCTCCCCACACATAGTAAACTCTCAAGCAGTGTGCATTGAATGAAAGGGGTATGGGCCAAGCTGGCTAATAATATAAAACCTTATAATTTTCTTCAAACACTAAGGTACTTTTGGAGAAAATCTATAAATTCAGCTAAAGTCCTAAGTCAGCAGGAACTATGGGTTGTACAGAGCAGAGAGAGATGGATGAATGAGTGTATGAGTGAGAAAATAAGTGAGGGATGGAGGAAGAGGGTGGTCTTGTTAATGTGTGAGCTAGTGAGTGTGCAGATGAGGAGGAAGGGAAGGAAATACTGAGCTGTCAAATAAATGAATGAAGGAGTGAAGAAAAACTGAGAGGGTAAGCATATGAAACAATGAACAAATTCTTTCTCCTTGGTCTTCAGGGCCTTGCTTAGCTTTCTGGGCTGCTGAATACTTTGGCAAGGGTTGCAGTCACAGTTTGGAAAGGTCTCTGCTTCCCCAAGCTTTAAATTGCAGCCAACCTAGGCTGCCTCCAAGGATGGACTCTCAAACGTCTTTTACACATATAAAAAAAAATCATCACAAAAGCAGCACCATTTGAAAACTCGATTAATTACTAATGTTCTTCATCATTTATCAAGTGCCAGTTGTTGCTTGTAATCTTTAAAGGGAGTAAAATTAAAAGAATTAAGAAACAATTATGCCTGGAAAAAAAATAGCCCTCCCCAAATCTAATCACCTTCTGTTGCAGAGTTTTGTGCTGAGGTGGCTGGGGGAGTAGGAGGGGAAAGTGGGGAAAGTGCCCACGCACCACTGAGGCTCTTGCAGCTGGTCTTGGGAGAAAATGAATCGTGAAGTGCCAACATGATATGAGAGAGAGCAGGGGTCCAAAGTACCAAGAAGCTGCTAAGGAGCCGGGATTTCCTCCCACCTCTTCCTGCCCTCATTACTGTGGTGAGGAAGTGGTGCAGCTTTGGGCAAAAGTCCACCAGGTAGACAGTCAGTTATAAGAGTTCCAGGGCAAATAGGGGGCCCTGGGCTTGGACACTTCCCATCCCTCCAGCAGGTTGCAGGAATTAGCTAATTTGTGCACAGACTGGCCACTGCTGCCCCTTCCACCTCCCCTCCCACTCCAGGGCTACTCCTTGGGGTGAGCAGGACCTCTCTGCTGTGGAATTTTTCATAGCTGTTCGCAGAGTGCTTGTTGGAGTGGCCTGGCCTCCCAGTGTCCTACCTGTGGCACTCCCAGCCCCCACACAACCAGGGCTTTCTGTCAAGGGGAGCCCAGGCACTCAAGGAGATGTGAGAAGCAGTAGTCCAGGCACACACATCGGTGTGTGGGCCTGCCGGGCTGGCTGTGAAAGGCTTGATTGCATAATGGCATTTAGAAAATGGCACTTGTCTTTTATTCAAAGGCCATCAAGATGATGAATCGGGGTTTATTGAAATGGACTTAAATCAAGCTTTTTGCACACAACAGCTTGCTCAGACTCATGCAAAGTGTATGTCTCTTCTATGTGCCTGATACCAGTAGCTCCCAACCATGGGTGGCCTTCTCAGCATAGGGGCTTGGCCGGGGGCTAGAGTCATGGACGAGGAGAGCTTGGAGTCAAAATAATCCCACAAGTCAGAAAATGTGAGGTCTCTTTGTTCCTAGAGTCACTGAGAGGCCCCAGGAGGAGAAGGAACTGCCTCAAGGGTGCCTCATACACGAGTCAGGCCTTCTGAGTTCCTCCTACTCGGGACTCTTTGATGACCATCTCCACACTGGGGCCATGCTGGGCTTTGCCTTTCATTTGCTCCAATTGGCCACCATCTTTCTGGGTCCCTTTCCCCCTTCCACTCCAAGAAGGATCTGGATGACCTGCAGGGTGCTATATTTACTCCCAAGCCTCCATACTCTGGGGATGCTGCTTCTTGTGACTTCCACTTAGGCATCCCCCTCCACCCACTGCCTTCAACTCACCTGGGCATGAAAATGGCCCATCTCATCCCCCGAACTGGTCCCCCAGCATCTCCAGTCTCAGCTGTCTTGTCCTCGCAAGCTCTTATTCTCAGGTGCCAACCTGCACTTGCACAACCTTGAGATTGTGTGTCTCCTTAAATTTTAAACCCTAGGAAGCTTTTTCTGTGTCACCCACGTCCAGGCTCATCATGCAGCCACCCCTGACCTCCTGTCCAGGAAGCAACATTCTTCTGTGAGGCATTAGTGACCCTTCTACCTTCTTAGTGCCTCAATTTTCACATCTGCTTCATGAGAATAATGGCAGTCCATCTCTGCCTTCTGTACATCACTGAGTTGTATGAGAACCCCGCAGTATGATGACTGGGGAAAGTCTTGTACACTGTAAAGAATTATGCAGCAGTTGTGGCTGTGGCTTTGCTGCTGGGCCCAGCTCCAACTGGTTTCCTCCTTGAGTCATTTTTCTGGAACCCCGCCCCCCCCCAGACAGAGGCTGCTGTGTAGCCAATTGATGAGAGGCCCCCATGGAATTGGGATTAGACCTACAGGAGCAGGCACTGGAGATGAAAAAAGAAGACACAACAGAACAACAGCAAAATATCAGAAAGAAACACTATATTGAATGTGGAATTGGCTGATGAGATTTGATAACAAAATTCCATCTTATTTAATGAGAGGAAAACCCTTGGCAAGCAGGGCAGGGCTCTGCAAAGACAGGTTATGGGGAGAGAAGGAAAGAAAAGGAAACTGATGTAGTAAGCCTCCTAGGCACAGGGGCTGGGGCCAGAGATGAGAATGAATCAGACAAGGTACCTGCATTTGAGGATTCCCTGATCCTGGGAACAGATGGATATGGATACAATTGCACATGTATAAGGATTAACAAGAAGGAAACACGGGAGACTGTGGGAGTCCAGAGGAAAGGCCCCCTAACCCAGTAGCAAGGGAAGGTGGACTCTGGGAAATCAGCCTACAGGAGCTGATGCCTGAATTGGGAATAGAAAAATGAGTAGGAGTGCACCATGTGGAGAGAAGGAGGAAGGCAGTGCCAGGCAGAAGGGACAGGACATGAGCAAAGGCACAGAGGTTGGAAGGAGTGTACAAGGTTTATGGAGGTGGTACCTGGGGTGCTAGGAGTCACGGGGAGTGAGGCAGCCTGGAAATGTTGCCCAGGATCAGATCCTACAGGGCCTTGAATGCCAAGCTAAAGAGCTTGTACTTGATCCTGGGGACCATGGTGTGCTAGTTTGAATCTATTACGTACTCCCAGAAAAGTCATGTCCATCTAATCCAGTCTTGTGGGTGCAGTCTTATTGTGGGTGGGATCTTTTGATGAGGTTGTTTCCATGGAGATGTGACCCACTCAATTGTGGGTGGGACTTTTGGATTAGATTATTTCCATAGAGGTGTGACCCTGCCCATTCAGGGTGGGTCTTGATTAGTTTACTGGAGTCCTTAAGAGACCTCATAGAGACAGAAACCCAGAGAAGCTGAGAGAGTCATTTTGGAGAGAAGCTAAAATACGTAATCCAGAATTTGCCCCCAGGAGAAGGAAGGAGGACCCACAAGAGCCAACACAGACCCAGACGTTTGGAGATGCTAAGCTAAGAGATGAAGCCCAGAGTTTTCCCTGCAGAAGCTAAATGAGAACCCACAGATGCTTAAGGAGAAAAACCACTAGAATCAGAAGCTGAAAGCAATGCAACCCGGGAGCAAAGGACCAGCAGATGCCAGCCATGTGCCTTCCCAGATGCCATCAGCCTTTTCCACGGAGAAGTTATCTACCTCTTGATGCCTTAATTTGGACATTTTCAAGGCCTTGGAACTGTAAATTTGTGAACTAATACATCCCCATTGTAAAAGCCAATCCATATCTGGTATATTGCACTTCTGGAAGTTCTACAAATCAGAACACATAGGAAAAAGTTCCTGGAGGGTTTGGGCAGGGGAAGGCCATAACCCAACTGAAGCTTGCTATTCCTGTGGAGGGTATGGAGAGTGGACTGGAGAATGGAGAAAGTAGGAATAGGAATCCCAGTTAAGATGCTCTGTTTTTGCTCAGCTGTCCCCAGATGATAACTTATGTTGGGTGTCTTTAGTGGGAAGGCAGAGAATTAGGTGGATTTGAGAACTCTTAAGGAAGTAAATTCGCCAGATTCTCAGTCAATACATGTTAACCAATTTCTGTACCAACTCACATTAACCAGTAGAACCATGCTGCTCCAATTTCTCTCTGCTTTAGTTTACCCAGGCCAGGTGTTAAAAGTCTACAGTCAAACAGAGGTTTTATGTTTGTACTTAGGACAGTGGACTGGAGGGCAGAGAAAGTGGAAGCAGAAATACCAGTGAGGAGGCAGTTGCAGAAGTCCAGGTGAGAGATGATGGTGACCTGGACTTAAAGTGCCATCAGAGGAGAAGGTGAGAAGGGAACAAAACCAAGAGATAGTTGAGAGGTAGAATGTACTAGACTCAGGGATTGATTGGATGGGTGTGGTGAGGGAGAGGGAGGAGTCAAGGGTGATATCCAGGCTTGTTGCTTGGGCAACGGAGTGGATGGTGATGCCATTTCCTGAGAAGGGGATGACTGGGGATGGACAAACCTTGAAAGGAAGATCAGGGATTCGGTTTTGGACATTAGGTGCCTGAGTTGCTGCTGGGGCATCTAAATGCAAATAGTTAGTAGACATCTGGATATACAAATTTGAAGCTCAGATTGAAGTATGAACTGGAGATAGTGGTTTGCATAGAGAAGGAAGGCCAAAAAGGAGACTGACAAGGAATATCCTGAGAGGTATGAGGGAAAGAGACCAGCTTGTGAATTTCCTCTTCCCAGTGTTACTGGAAGGTCAAGTAAGATGAGGACAAAGAAGTGACCAATGGATTTAGTAATGTAGAGGTCGCTGATACTGCTCAGGTTCAGTGGAGTGAGTTGTGGGGCCAATGGCCAGATTGGACAGGGTGGAAGATTGAGTGGAGGTGAGGAAATGGAAAAAGCAAGGCAGATAGTTTTTACAAAGGTCTGTGCTGGGAAGAGGATGAACACCTGAGCTTTATTTGTCTCTGGTTTGTGTCTCAGTAGTGTGGTGGTGCCATGAGTGTGTGTGCATGTAAAGCATGAAGATGTCAGTTTGTGGCCTAGCAGAGCTTCCAGCCAGCCCAGTGGGAAGTGATGCATCTCATCTTGGTGCTCCCAGAGAAGTCACTGCCTGTACCATGCCTTTGGCAGATGATACCATGAAGGGTGGAGGAAGAGGTACACAAAGGGATCAGCAAAACAAAGACCTACAGGTGAGAAAGATTACAGTGAACTTGAGGAATTGATAGAAAACCAGTGTGACTTAACCACAGTGAGATAGAGGGAGATATGATTTGAGAAGTGAGCAGGGACCAGGTCATGGCGACTCTTGTAGTTTATGGTAAGGAGTGAGGTTTTATATGAAGTTCAATGTGAAGGCTATTAAAAGATTTTAGGCATGAAAGTGACATGATCTAATGTACATTTTTAAAAGATCACTGTCTTCAGTATAGAGATAAAGGATTATAGGAGGCAAGACAAGAAGCAGAGGAATCATTCAAATATTCATTCAACAAATATTTATTGAATGACTACTCTATGACAATTGATTTAGAGCCGAGGATAAAGTGATGACTAGTATAGACCAGGCCCCTCCTCTCATGGAGGCAGCACTATAGTGGAACATAGAGACAATGATAACCAACTAACCAAATGATGTCATCTCAGGTGCCAATAAGTATTAGGGAGAAATTAAAATAAGGTAATGGAATAGAAAGTGACAGGGACCGAAGAGCTGTATTAGATGACTTGCATAAGGAAGTGACATCTGGGCTGAGATCTAAAGAAGACGGAGCCAGCCACTCAAAGATTTTGAATAAGAGCATTCCATATCTCTAAGCAAGGGAAATAGCAAATGCAAAGGATCTATGGTTGGGGAAAAAAAAAAAAAAAACTTAGTGCATTTGAGGAGCAACAAATGGACCAGAGCCTGGAAGGTATGAAGCAAGAGGGGAAGAATGTTAAAAGATGATGTCAGAGAGTGTATACAAGCCAAATAACAGGACCCATTAGGCCATATTTAGAGTTTGGATTTTATTCTTAGCATTATGAGAAGCCATTGGAGGGTTTTGCACAGAGGAGTGACATGATCTGATTTTTATTTTAACAGGATCCCTCTGGCTGTTGTGTTGAGGAAAGAATGGAAGGAGAGAAGAGTGGAAGCAAGGAAATTGAGAAGTTAGATTGCAGTAATCCAGGAGAGGGGTGATGGCAGCTTGGACCAGAGTGGTGGCATTAGAGATGGTAGGAAGTGGTTAAATGCTAAATGGTGATGACACTGCTGGTAGGATTTGCCCATGATGACAGGATGTGGGTTGTGATGGAAAAAAGGAGTCAAGTTATACTGTTTGAGGTCTGAGAAAATGGGTAGATGGTGCTGCCTTTTGAGATGGGAATAAGTTGTGGGAGCAGAATTGGTGATGGGTGTTGCTGGCTAATCAAGAATTATGTTTTGGATATGTTTTATCTGGGATGTGTATTAGACATTTAAGTGGAAATGACAAGTAGGAGGGTTGATATGTGTGCCCAGCACTCAGGAGAGAGGTCAAGTTTGGTGGAATAAATTTGGGAGTTTTCACCACCCAGATGGTATTGCAAACCAAGGATCACCTAAGGAGGGAGTGCAAATGAAGCAGCCAAGAAGATCAAGGATGGCCTCTGGGACCATTCCAACATTCAGAACACAAAAAGAGGAGAAAGCTCCAGTAAAAGAAACTTAGAGGGAACAGCTACAAGTCGGGGAAAGCTAAGTGAGTGTCATTCTAGATCTAGTTTACAGAAGACAGTATTTTCAGAATAAAGGAGTGAGTCACATGGCAAATGCTGTTGAAAGGTCTAGAATGATGAGGATAGAAATGATCATAAGCTTCAGCAAGATGCAGGTCCTTGATGATTTGACAGGAGCCATTTCAGTGAAGTGGCAGATCAGAAGCTGATGCAATTGAGGAGAGAATGTGAAGCAAAGAAGAGGAGCCAGAAATTGAGACAAATCTTTGAAGGTGTTTGGTTCTGTATGGGATCAAAAAAAGATGGTAGTTGGAGGGGAATGGGAGTCAAGGTTGGATTTTAAAACTGGGAGCTATAAGGCATGCATGCATGTCGATGAGGATGATCTAGTAGAGAGGGAAATCTTATGATGTAGAATAGAAGAGAGAATTTCTGGAGTAATATCCTTGAGTAGGTGAAAGGGCATGGGTTCAAGGGCACAACTGGAGTGGCTGACCTTAGAGCAGAGCAAGGGCAGTAAATCCAGAGTAACAGGAGGAGAGGCAGAGTCTGTGCACTTGGATCCAAGGAGGTTGAAGGATGTGCGTACAAAGGCAGGGAATGGGACTTAGTTTTGAAAAAGATTCAGGTTTGAGAGATGGTCCAGATAGCAATCTCTAGTAAGTACTTGGAGGCCTAAGGCATGAAAGAGGAGAGAGGTCAAGGCTACAGACAGACTTGAAGGTCACTGGAAAACTTCTGTTCAGAGAAGGGAAGGAATTTGTGCAAAGTCTCACAGCTCTCAAAGTTCTGATTCTAGAGCATGTGCTCTTTCACCTGAAAAACTCTACCTCTGTGTGGAGGTTGGTTTGTGGATTCCAGTGCCCAGCAAAGAATTCCTCCTCCACCAGTGTTTACAGCTACTGGCCATTGGGCCTTGATGCAGACCTGAAACATGTTTGGTCAGAGGCAGGAGGTTGGCCATGTGACCTCTGGCCTTTCCTGTGTCTCAGCTCCCTGGCCTAAAAGATCAGAGCTTAATGCATGTGTTGGCCTCATAAATTGTTCATAAACTCTGAGAGTGAGCTCCAGATTTGTCCCTCCCTAATCTAACGGTGGCTACAGCCAGCTGACATCAAGCTCTGGGGAGCAATACAGTAAATCATTTTCTATTTTGTGCAAGAAGAAAAAAATGAAAAATTACATTCTTCTCATATTTCACTTTTGAATGTACTGAGGCCTCTGTCAAGAGTTCCTTGCAAGCAAGCAAGTGGCCTGACCCTCAGGGTGCCCACTTTCTGATAGACACTGTCTCAGTAAACCTCACACACAGAAGGAGAGTACTGGACAATGATCAGAGCCCTGTGTCATGTCAGTTCATGTTCTCCTCTCAACAGCACCATGAAGGAGAGGCCATGTTCCCCATTCGGCAGGAGGCAGAGCAGGGCCTCAAACCAGGACTGGAACTCAGTCCTATACTTTCTCCAATGTCTCATTTGGCCCTTGCCACTACCTCAGAAGAGGCCATGCGTAGTTCTTACTGTGATAGCCTGAGGCCTGAACAGTGGGTGGGAAATAGGTCCTTCCTGACAAAGTAGGGATAAAACCTGCTGGAGCAAAATAATAATAATAATAATAATAATAATAATATTCATTGACTCCTCTGAAAATCAAAGAAGGACATTAGACATGCAAGGATGCCCCAGCTGCATTCACTCCAGGCCCTGTAATCATGGAAAGATTGAGCAGCCCGGATCCTAATGAGGGCCACATTCCATGGACCAGCTTCCTTCTCATTTCCCACTACCATCTCCTCACTTGATCCAAATCCTTGAGCAGCAGCAAGAAATCCATTCCCCTCCTTCCTTCCCTTTCTCCTTCTTATCCTCACATCCCTGTCTGATGCTCTTTCTGGCTGGCCATGCCCATCTCGCGGAATCACAGTGGCCTCTGATCACTGAAACCGGCATCAGTTTGAACACAGCATGTCCAAATACATGACCATTGCAGACATTTGGCTTCCTTACTCAAAGTTGTGATAGTTATTCTTGTACTTGCCATAAGAGATATAGCAGTGGGGATAAAGGGGACTTGCTATACATTTTGAGAAGTGCTTCCAGAAGCATCTTCCCAAGCAATTATGCTCATCTCTGGTCAAATAGGCATCGGTTTCAGAGAGGCAAAGAGCAGGCAATCTGCCAGTAACTGATCTCTGGACTACTCTGTTGGCCCACCAGGGCACCTCTCTTCTACGTGCCTTGGTGTTCCCATCTGTGGGAAAAAGGAGTTGGACTTGAGGGCCTCTTCCAATTTTAACCTCTTGGGTTCATTCATTTCTGTCTCTTCCTTGCTCTTACTCTCTCTCATTTGCATTATCTGCCAAACTCCCTGGGGTTTACTGTAAAGTGTAACTTGTTTTTGTGTAAACATTCCACACTATGGCCACCCATATGTGTATGCTCACTTCACAGGTCTCCCTCGGGGTGGCCCTGGCTTATTCCAATAAGGCAGGATCATTTCCTTTGTCTGCATTCCTTTTCATTCATGGTCTCTAGCACCAGTTGCCAAGACACAAAGGGAACCCCAATCCAAATCCAACGAAGATGTTCCTGTGGATATGTGGACCTGTGTAGGAGACTAGTGGGTCAATGCACTTGGGTTGGGAAAACATTGGCCACCATGCTTCCTCTAAAGAATCAAGATGAAAGCAACAGCAGCCCTGCCCTATCATAAATGTTTGTTGGAGGGAAGAATGGAGTTATCTTGGGATCTGGCCATCAAGAGACAGAGCCCTCCTCTAAGGACATACAATAAGTAGGAACCTCCAGTCAGGAAATATGTACATATATAAATATTATGGGATTTATTATAGGAATTGGCTCACATGATAGTGGGAATTGGCAAGTTCAAATTATGTAGGGGTGACTGCAAGTTGGAAACTCAATGAAGGTGATGTTGAATTCCTCAAGTCAAGCTGTCTGGTTGAAGAATAGATAGAAATTCTTCTTTCTGACTGCTGAAATGCTCAGTTTTCACTTTAAGGCCTCCAACTAATTGGATGAGGAGACTCTTCTTATTGCTGAGGGCAATCTCTTCTATTGATTGTAGATGCAATCAGCCATAGATGCCATCAACTACTAATGATGTAAATCCGTCAATGAAACATCCTCACAGTAACAATCAGGCCAGTGTTTGCTTGACCAAACAGCTGGACACTATAACCTAGCTCCACTGACACATGAAATTAACCATCACAAATCTCTAAGGAGGTGCTGGTGTTGTTGCTGCTGCTGGTGGTAGAGATGAGGGCAGAGGTGGTGATGGCCAGTGAGAAAATAGAAGCAGGCTGGCTCTGATCCAGGACTTTGTACTCCATGACTTTCCTAACCACTCTGCTGTCCCCAGTCAGAAAAGGTCTGTTTGGAATCTTGGATTCCTTAATAGGGTCTCTTTTCCAAGCTTGTGGTCTTTGAATGAGACGTTGCCTATCGGGGGGTCCATGGTTTATGTACTCGGAGGGAACTTTTGGAGTGAGGCAGATGAGAGGTTGAACTGCCTGGCTTGAAATCTCAACTGCCATATATCACCCATGTGACCCTGACAAGTTGCTCAACCTCTCTGCACCTCAGTTTCTTCATCTATGGAATAGAGATAGCAGCATTCACTTCTCAAGATTGTTGTAAGAATGAAATGAATGCATTCCATTAAAATACCTAACACACAGTAGGTACTTTATCCAGCAATGATAGTATTATTGTCTTTGTTAAACAGGGGTGTTTGCAGAGGAATTCTGGGTGGCAGATGCTTCCAGATTTCTGCAAGCAGTTTCTAGCTGTTACCTTTGCCCCCTTTCAGAATGCTTCATGGGAATGTAAGAGGG
Organism: Choloepus didactylus; assembly: GCF_015220235.1. Classification (NCBI taxonomy): domain Eukaryota; kingdom Metazoa; phylum Chordata; class Mammalia; order Pilosa; family Megalonychidae; genus Choloepus; species Choloepus didactylus. The sequence goes on along the minus strand of NC_051334.1, from coordinate 190,234,216 downwards.
AGGTGACCTTCCTACCCACTCTGCTATCTCTGGCCAGACCATGTCTGTTTGGAGTCCACACTTCCCTACTATTCCCTCTTGCTCAGGATTACTAGGGGCTTTGAATGAGATGTTGCATATACAGGATGGAAACTCCTCGAAAGTTGAAACTGTACTGCATATTCACCGTATTAGTTTCCTGGCTGCTAAAGCAAATACCACACAGTGGGTTGGCTTACAAACAGGAATCTATTGGCTCATGGTTTCAGAGGCTAGGAGGCTTGATTCCTCCTGGGGCTGGTATCTTCTGGCTGACTGGCAATCTTTGGGGTTCCGTGGCTTTCCTGTTATACAGCAATACACATGGCAGTTTATTCCCCTTTTTCCTCCAGGTTCTGTTGACTTCCAGCTTCTGGCTGCTCTCTGTAGCTTCTTCTTCCCATGTCTATAGCCATATTGCATTAAGACCCACGTTCATTCAGTTTGAACACAGTTTAGCTAATAACGCCTTCAAACACCCAATTTACAAATGAGTTCACACCCACAGACCAAGAGATTGAGACATGATTCAATCCCCAACACTCATCAGGAAATTCATTTTCCAAAGGGAGATATTTTTGATTATAGATTCACCTGCTCATAGCTGTAGGCTTGTTTTCCAAAAGCCCACTTGCCCAGAGTCATTGAATATGGCTTCTGCAGCTCCCCTGCCACAGTAGCCAGCCATTTGACCATCCTGATTCTTTGTCAGAGCCAGACCCCCTGGGTCTAGTCTCCATCTGCTTCCTGGCCTTTGCTCTACTGTACCCTGTGCCCCAAGCCAGACCCTTTTTCCACAAACCTGGTCCTCCCCATCCTTCAAGGTCTAGTGCCAGTGTCTCCTCCTCCAGGAAATCTGTGCTGACTGGAGGTGTTGATGCTCAGATGATAGGGCTCTGGATGCCCAGGCATTACTTAGTCTTCATTGACTGCCCTCCTTTGGGTTTCTGCAGCCTTGAGACTGAGCTAGGCAACTAATTACAGACTCTTGTCAATTGTGCCTTAATTTTTCCTTGTGGTTAATGTGTTATCCTCAACTCTATCAAATGTTTCTAGAGGACAGAGAGAAGCAAAGACACTGAGATCTCTTCCCACCCTGTGTCTGGACTGTCTCCCTCTTGGTTACCTGAGTCCTTAAGCAAGTTGGCAGCAGAGAACCTGAAAGCATGGACGGAGAAGTGGTCAGGAGGTGGATCCAAGCAGATTCCTAGCAAAGCTGTGACAGTCATTGCCAAATAAAGGGCTTCTTGGGGTGGGGGTGGGGGTATGGAATGGAAAGCTGAGTTAATGTGCTCAGATTACTACCTCCCTCTGAGAAGGATAACTTGTAGGTTGTTTCTGATGAGTGTGTTAAAGCAGTAATAAGTTCAATGCAGCCATTTTCTGAGAATTAATGACTGGGGAGACAGTATGGTCTTTTTTGCAGCTGTTAGTGCTGGGCTATTACTGATTCTGAGAAGGACTACATTAGTCCTCTGGTGAGGGTATGGGCCCAGTGTTTTCTGGATTGTTTGTTTGCCTATGGGGATGCACTTGGCATTTTGAGCCTCAATGTCATCCTCATTAGCCACTCAGCTGCCCATACTGTTTTCTCTTTTTGCCATACTTGCCCTAATAATGTTTGGATGTTTGGGCAGATTTTAAGCAATGTGATGACCAGTGTCATTACTATCCTCAAATTAGAGTGTACCTTTTAAGTGGAAGACACTTAGCTTAGATATAAAGCACCATTTGGGAAAGCATGGTTGATGGGTTTGGGTGTCTTTTGTTAACTGTTTCCAACCCAAGAGTTTAGGAGTCATCAGGTATGGGTTTTGGGATTCAGGAAGCTAGCAGCAAGATCTTTCCTTCTTAACTCTCCTGCACGGCTCTGGTTTTGGGCCTGGATGAGCTGCCTACTTTATAGGTCCCCAGATGCTGCCTTGGCTAAGTCTCCCATGCAGGGAGATTAAAGTAACTCCTGGCATTGCTGCAGCCCTCTAGCACACAGGACATTCTTGGAGAAGGGAAGGAAGGAGGCAGAGGTTATTATTTCCACCTTATAGTTGAAAAAGTAGAGTCTCAGTTTACATGACCCATCCATGGTCACTTTGCATGTCAGTGGCAGAGCTACAACTAATATCAGGGCTTCTGCTTTCAATCCCAGAGCCATTTCTATTCCATGACTATACCATGGAGGGCTATGAGCCCTCTAGGGAAATGCTACTCAAAGTAACAGTTGGTTGCAAAATAAAGAGTTTGCTGCAGAACATAAATAAATTGACTGTTTCTTTCATTGGGAAACCCTTGCTAGGAAATAAATGTCAGCTGTAATAAACAGCGTGCTCAGTGGGGAGTTGGTTTACATTCTGACACAAAGTCCTCATCTCATCAGGGATGGGTAACAATCTCTGGACCATGCTTTGAGTCATAGTGCCCTGGGTTATGAGAACTGTAAGATCTGTACAAGGCAGGAACCATTTCTGTCTTAATTATTTTAATAGCTAGCTACCATTGATTTAGCTGGGCTTTCTTGGTGTCAGGTATTGTGCTAAGTATATGCATTATCTCAACCTTCTCTACAATCTTATGAGGTTGGCACTGCTATTATCGCCATTTTACATATGAGGAAACTGAGGCACAGAAAATTTAAGTAGCTTTTTTATGATCACACAGCTTATCAGTGGTGGAACTGAGTTTTAAACTCAGACCACCTGATTCAAGAGAACACTACATACCACATTGTTACATGCTTCCCATGTTACCGTGATATCACCAGGGTGAAGTTCAGAAGTACTGTATGTATATTTTTGGAATGGATGAATGAAGGAATTATGTTTGGCTCACAGTGCCTGGGCATCGAAAGATATATCGTAGGAGGAGTAAAATGGCAAAATAGATGCTGTAAGAAAGAATGCCCAAGTTTGTCCCCTAATACCAAAATGCTTGAGTTGGGAGGGATCTTGGAAACTTGAAGGAGTAATTTTAGGACAGATAAGAAAGCCATTCCTTACCTGATGAAATAAGGCTAAGAACTTGATACCACATGAGGTGAGAGGAGGGTAAAACTGAGAGCCAGCCCCAGAAGGTTTGTCATGCTACTCAGAAGCCTGACTGCACATCAGGGAGTGTCTTCCAAAGCCTCATGCTTAGGCCTCACCTTACAACATGTGATCTCATTGGACTGGCAAGGACATCATGCTTTGTTCTTAGACAAAACCTTCCCCAGATGATTTTGATGTTTAGAAAACCTGGGATAAGTCATGGGCTTTGGAATCAGACAAATCTAGGTTGAAATGAAGAATATCAGAATTGTTAAATATATGGGTAAATACAAAAGTTTATTTCTTCTTCTTAATTTCTTTAAAATACATGAGACTTATTAAAGAAAAATATATTATTGTCTAATTGAACTTGTATGTCAATTTAATATATGTGAAAACCATAGCATAAAAGGTGGTAGAGGAGGAACTTAAGATGGCGGCTAGGTGAGACAGGGCAAAAAAACACCTCCATGAAAAATACTAGATAAAAGCCAGAAAGTGACCCAGAACATCAGTTCCACTATGCACCAGCCAGACAAGGTCTGCTAAATCCACAGGGACTGTGCATTTGGTGAAACTGGGAGTCTGCATTCTGAAATGAGTGAGTAAGCCGGCTGAAAGACCTGCGGCCACGCTGTGGTGTGGGGAAACCATGGGTTGGTGTTTGGAGATGGACTAGTTCTTCTTAAAAAAAAAAAAAAAAAAAAACCAGGAGCAGCTGTGGTTATGACAGTGAGAACTGCACAGTGAAGCATGGCAGGAGCGGGCTGGGCCAAGTCTCAGTGTCTGGCATGGAGGATAGCCTGCTCCTGATTGACCCGGGGCTAGGGGGGCAGAGGGGAGCCAAAAAGAGAATGAAACTGTGCCCCTTGCAGCCATCTTCCTGGCGGGCTGGAGACACTCCTGCCTGGGCTGGAGCTATAGCCCAGAGCTGGGCCAAGGGTCCCAGTGTGACAGGGAGTGATTCCTGAAGCACTGTGCACACGCCACAATATCGGCCATGGTAAGCGGACTTTAGTGCACCCACAGCTAATTGTCCTGGAGCTGGGAAGGCGGAGCTGTGCGAAAAGGGGGAAATTAACATCCCCCATTCAACCATCTTTAAAGCAGGCTGGGAATGCCCCTGCACGGCCTGGCAGTCCAGGGCTTCCCTGGAGGCTGGCATGCACTTGTGATGTGGCACAACCTTCCCTCAGCAGAGGTCCTGGAAGAGCATGGCTGAGAAGAGGGGCCTGCTCAGAAATCCCAGGGACCTTACACCAAAAACCTTGGGAGGTTTGACTATTAAAGCTGCCCTGCCTCCCTAACCACCCAGACACACGCCCCACATTCAGGGCGGACAGCACGAACAACACACCCAAACTTGGTGCACCAATTGAACCCCACAAGAATCAGATCCCCACACACCACAAAGACAAAGTTGATGAGAACTGACTTGAGGGGAATAGGTGACTCGCAGACGCCATCTGCTGGTTAGTTAGAGAAAGTGTATGCCACCAAGCTGTAGATCTGAAAAATTAGATTGGTGTTTTTTACAACTTGAAAGAACCCTATCAAGCAAAGCAAATGCCAAGAGGCCAAAAACAACAGAAAATCTTAAAGCATATGATAAAACCAGATGATATGGAGAACCCAATCCCAAACACCCAAATCAAAATATCAGAAGAGGTAAATTCAACAATATCAAAAATTAAATGTCAATGGAATAATACTTGAATTAAAAGGCAGAGATTGTTTGGCTGGATAAAAAGCAAGATCCAACTATATGCTATACATAAGAGATGCACTTTAAATGTAAAGACAGATAGGTTGAAAGTAATGAATGGAAAAAGATATACCACAAACAGTAAACAAAAGAAGGCTGGAGTGGCTATATTAATATCAGTGTCCTAGATGGTTTATTTTTATGCTTTAACTTTATCTGTTGGCTTTTAATCTGTTCTTCTTTGCATTATCTTTTAGTAGAATATGCACTTAACTTTTCAAAGTGTACTTAGAGTTAATACTGTTAATCACTACCACTCCCAGAAATGATCAAGAAAATTGATAAATCCCTATCTAGGCTGATCAAGAATAAAAGGGAAAGAAGACAAATCACTAATATCAGGGGTGAAAGTGGACTTATCGTTACAAGGCCAATAGACCTATAAAAGATAATAAGAGAATATTATGAAAAAATTTATGCCAATGCATATGAAAATGTATAAGGAAAAGACAAGTTATTTGAAAAATACAACTAACCAAAATCAACACAAGACAAAATATAAATATGTGTGGCCCTATATCTATTAAAGAGATGGAATTCATTATCCAAAACATTCAGACAAAGAAAATCCACGTCCAGATGGTTTCACTGGCAAATGCTATCAATCATTTGAGGAAAAAATGACACCAGTCTTACACAAATTCCATCAGAAAATAGAAGGAAAGGGAACAAATCCAAAATTGTTTTATAAGGTCAGTGTAACTCTAATACCAAAATATGAAAAAAGACATTACAAAAAATATTACAAAACAATCTCTCATGAACGTAGATTTTAAAACTCACCAAGTATTAGAAAATTTAATCCAACAATATATAAAAATTATAATACATCAGGATCAAGTATTTCTTATCCCTGGGATGTAAGATCAGTTTAACACTTGGAAAATGATCGATACAGGCATATCTTGGAGATATTGCAGGTTCAGTTCCACACCACCAAAATAAAGCGAATATCACAAGAAAGGAAATCACATGATTTTTTTTTGGTTTCCCAGTGCATATAAAAGTCAAATTTATACTATACAGTAGTATATTAAATATGCAATAGCATTGTGTCCACAAACAACATCCAGACCTTATTTAAAAGATACTTTATTGTTAAAAACCACTAAACACCATCTGACTCTTTAGCAAGTCATAATCTTTTTGCTGGTGGAAGGTCTTGCCTCGATGTTGATGTCTGCTGGCTGATCAGGGTGGTGATTACTGAAGGTTGGGGTGGCTGTCGCAGTTACTTAAAATAAGACAACAGTGAAGTTTGCCACATCGATTGTTACTTTCACAAAAGATTTCAGTGTAGCATATGATGCTGTTTGGTAACATTTTACCCACATTAGAACTTCTTTCAAAACTGGAGTCAATCCTCTCATAACCTGCTGCTGCTTTATCAACAAAGTTTATGTAATATTCTAAATCCTTTATTGGATTTACTGTCAACAATATTCACAGCTTCTTCACCAGGAGTAGATTCCATCTCAAAAAACCACTTTCTTTACTCATCCATAAGAAGCAACTCCTTACCATTAAAGTTTTACCATGAGATTGCAGCAATTTGATCACATCTTCAGGCTCCACTTCTCATTCTAGTTCTCTTGCTATTTCCACCATATCTGCAGTTACTTCTTCCACTGAAGTCTTGAATCCCTGAAAGTCATCCATGGGGTTGAAATAGACTTCTTCCAAACTCCTGTCATGTTGTTATTTTAACCCCCTCCCATGAATCACGACTGTTCTTAATGGCATCTAGAATGGTGACAAGTAGGTCTCAACAGTGAGCTTAAAATATTCAGTAAACCATGTTGTAAACAGGTGCTGTCATCCAGGCTTTGTTGTTCCATTTACAGAGCACAAGCAGAGTGGATTTAGCATCACTCTTAAGGACCCTAGGATTTTGGGAATGGCAAATTAGTCACCAGCTGCATTAGCCCCTAACAAGAGAGTCAGCCTGTCCTTTGAAGCTTTGAAGCCAGGCATTGACTCCTCCTCTCTAACTAGGAAAGTCCTAGATGGCATCTTTTCCATCTACACTGAAAATCTGTTGTTTCATCTACACTGAAAATCTGTTGTTTAGTGTAGCTACCTTAATCAATTATTTTAGCTAAATCTTCTGGATGAGTTGCTGCAGCTTCTACATCAACACTTGCTGCTTCATGTTGTACTTTTGTACTATGGAAACATCTTCTTTCCTTAAACATCATAAACCAACCTCTGCTAATGTCACTTTTTTCTTCTGCAGCTTCCTCACCTCCCTCAGCCTTCACAGAATTGAAGAGAGTGAGGACCTTACTCTGCATTAGGCTTTGGATGAAGACAATGTTGTGGTTGGTTTAATCTTCTCTCCAGACCACTAAAACTTTCTCCATATCAGCAATGAGGCTGTTTTGCCTTCTTATCATTCAATGTTCCCTGGAGAGCATTAATTTCCTTCTAGAACTTTTCCTTTGCATTCACAACTTGGCTAACTGGTGCAAGAAGCCTAGCTTTCAGACTATGTCTGCTTTCAACACGCCTTCCTCAATAAGCTTAGTCATTTCTAGCTTTTGATTTAAAGTGAGAAATGTGCAACTCTTCCTTTCACTTGAACACTTAGAGGCCATTGTAGGGTTATTAATTGGCCTAATTTCATTATTGTTGTGTCTCAGGGAATAGGGAGGCCCGAGGAGAGGGAGAGAGACAGGGGAGTGGCCCGTCAGTGGGACAGTCAGAACACACACAGCATTTATCGATTAATTTCACCGTCTTATATGGATGGGGTTTGTGTGCCTCAAGAAATTACAATAGTAACATCAAAGACCACAGATCACCACAACAGATACAACAATAGTGAAATATTGAGAGAAAGACCAAAATGTGTCAGGAGACACAAAGTCAGCACATGGTGTTGGAAAAATGGTGCCAATAGACTTGCTCAATGCAGGGTTGCCACAAATCTTCAATTTGTAAAAAACACAGTATCTGAAAAGTGCAATAAAGCAAAGCACAATTAAATGAGGTATGCCTGTAGAATTCACAACATTAACAGAAAAGAGAGAAAAACTACATCATCATTTTAATAGGCGCAGTAAAAGCATTTGACATAACCTAACACTCATTTTTGATAAAAACTCTCAGCAAACTTGTATCGGTAAAATCATTCTAAATCTGATAAAAGGCATTAATGGAAAACCAACAGCTAGCATCCTATTTTATGGTGAACTATTACATGTTTTCAACCTAAAATCAGAAAAAAGGAAAGATGCTTACTCACTTTTATACAATATTGTACTGGAGGTCACAGCCAGTTAAATGAAGTAAGAGAAAAATAAAGACAATATTTGGAAAGGAAAAATTAAAACTGTCCACATTCTTATATTGCAGATGCCATGATTGTTAATGTAGATAATACTAAGGAATCTACAAAGCTTCTACTTTAAATAATAAGTGAACTTAGAAAGATAAGTATATATAAAGTCAGTATAAAATAATGAAAAATAATTCCATTTATAATAGACAAAGATATTAAATAGGAATAAATTTAACAAAATGTGTACCTTCTAAAAATGACAATATATTGCTTAAAACTAAATAATTGGAGATATAGGCCATTTTATGGAATGAAGACAATATGATTAAAGTATCTATTCTTTACAAATTGATTTATAGATTCAATATAATTCCAATCAAAAGCCCATCTTAACTTTTGAATAGAAATGACAAGCTGATTCTAAAACATGTATGGAAATACCAGGGACATGGCATTTCTATAGGAATCTTCATTAAAAAAAAAAACAAAATTGGAGTAGTTCCATGGCTTGATTTATAGAGTTATTTTAAAGGCTGTCATAACCATGACACTAATAATAGCACAGACCAATGGAGCAGAATTGAGGGTTCAAAAATAGACCCATACTAGACGGTCATTTAATTTTATCCTACAGTTTCAAAGCAATCAATGACAGAAAAGAAAGTATTTTCAACAAATAATGCTGGTATAACTGCATAGCCATATGAAAAAAAAAATAAAATAAAGCTCATCCACCGACCTCACACCATATACAAAACTTAGCTTGAAATGGATTATTAACCTAAGTGAAAAAGCTAAAACCATAAAGCTTTTAGAACAAAACAAATGAAAATGTATTTGTGATTTTGGGAAAGGCAAAGTTTTCTTATACACCTCACAGAAAGCAATAACCAGAAAAGAAAAAAAAAAGGTCATCAGTTAGACTTCACCAAAATGGAAATGATCTGCTCATCAAAATAAATCAAGGAGAAAATAAATATGCAAGCCACATATAGGGAAAATATATTCACAAAATAACTATCTGAAAAAAGGTCTGATACACAGGATATGTTTTAAAATCCTAAAACTTGATAATAAAAAGTGAAGAATCCTAACTTTATGATTAACAAAAGATTTGAACACCCACTTAACAAAAGAAGATTTATAGCTGTCCAATAGACATATGAAGAAACTGTTCAACATCTTTGTCATCAGGAAAATCAAATTAAAGCCACAATGATATGCCACTACACACCCACTAAAATGGCTAAACTAAAAAGTCTGATCCACAACCAAATATTTGTGATGATGTGGAAGACCTGGAAATGTCATATATTGTTGGTTGGAATACAAAATTGTACAACTATTTTGGAAAATGATCTATTAATTTTGAACACTTACGTTGTGACCCAGCAATTCAGTTTCTAGGCATCTACCCAAGAAAGTTGAAAGCATTTATCCACTTAACAACTTGTAAAAAAAAAAAATAGCAACTTTACTCATAACAGCTCCAATTTAAAGCAACCAGATGTCCTCAAAAGGAGAATGGAAAAAAAGGTTTGGCATGTTCAAACAATGGAAAACTACTCAGAAATATTAGGAAATGAATTGATGTTACATACAATGATTTGGACCAATCTCAAAATATATTGTGCTGAGTGAAAGAAGCCTTACACAAAAGAGTACATGATATAAGATTTCTGCTATGTAAAATTCTTAAATAAGTAAAACTAATCTATAGTAGAAAAAAATCAAATCAGAAGAGTGGTTGCTGTTGTGGGCATGGAGGGTGGGAATTGACCAGGAAGGGGCATAATGAACTTTCTGAGGATATGAAGATGGTCTATATTTTGATATAGATTTAAACTGCATAGGTGTATCTATTTGTTAAAACTCAGAGAATGTATACTTAAGATTTTAGATTTCATTTCATATAAATTTATATCAAAAGAATAAAAAGCTATGAACTAGTATCAAATTTTAGTTAATGATAGTTTGCTGAAGTATTTTGTGGGAAGTATACTGATGTAGTATAATGATGTCTGCAATTTATTTTTCAATGTACCCAAAATTAAATGGATCAATTAACCAATTGTGGGATGGATAAATGTACAGATAAGTAGGTGATACATCAATTGTAAAATCATAATGGAAACGGGGTGGTGGTTATATGGATATTCAGTGAAAAATTCTTTAAAATTTACTGTAAGTTTGAAGAAATTCAAAATAAAATGTTGACAAAGAGATAAAACAGAATGCTAAAAAATACTCAATTCACAAGAAAGCAGAAAAGAAGGTATAGGGGAAGAAAGAATGGATGGGACAAGTGAAAAACAGATAGCAAGATGGTAGACTTAAACCTAACCATATCAATAAAGCTTTAGATGTAAATGATCTAAAATTTCCATGTAAAAGTAATAAATTGTAATACTAAATAAAAAAGTAAAGATCCAAGTATATGCCATTTATAAGAAATACAGTTTAAATGTGCAGACATATATTGGTTGAACATAAGATGGTAGAAAAAGGTATACCATGTAACCACTAAACATAAAAAGCCAGTGTGGTTATATTGATATTAGAAAAAGTAGACATAAATATAAGAAGAATTTTCATAGAAAAAGTGAAATATTCATAACAGTAACATTGTCAATTAATCAAGACGACACAGTGATCCTAAATGTGCATGTGTAATAATAGAGCTTTAAAGTACATGAAGCAAAAATTGAGAGAACTAAAGGGAGAACAGAAAAAACCCACAATCATAGTTGAGGATTTGAACACCAATTGCCTGGCAATTGATAGAATTAAGTACTCAGAAAACAAACAAACAAACAAAAAGACATAGAAGACTTGAAAATCAAAAACAACTTGGCTCAGTCAACATTTATAGAACACTCCACCTACAAAATACACATTCTTTGCAAGTATACAGAGAACATTCACCAAGATAGACCATATCCTTTAAAGGAATGAAATCATGCATTATATGTTCTCTGACCATAATGGAGTTAAATTAGAGATTCATAATAATAAAATATAGAAATGCCCCACTCTCCACCCCTACATATTTGGAACACACTTTTAAATAACCCAAAGATCAAAGGAAAAAAATCACAAAAGAAATTAGAAAATATTTTGAAGTGAATGATAATGAGAACACAGATCAAAATATGGTGACTCAAATAATATGATTTTTGCTTTCACCCATGAAGGAGAATTTGCAACATGACATTTCCTCCTGCTGTAAACAAATAGAAATGTGGGCAAAATATATGAAACAACTCTTTTAAGACACTGAATAACAGGCAATATGAAATTGTGATCCATGAAAAAAGAGAAATAAACAAGTGAATTGAGCCTTATACTCATTCTAGTTTTGTTCCTAGAGGTAATTTCTAGATTGTAGCACAAAGACAGGGAGCTTAAACAGTGCTCAGCTGTTTTGATGAGTTGACAGTTATTGCTGTTTAGGGAATGCAAGGTTGCTATAATTTGTAGAGTAGGCTATGGAAAGGCAGAATATATACAAAGAAAGTATTCCAGAAATTTTATAGGGTCATTTTTCAATCTTTGGCTGAATAGCAAACTGTGCATGTGTATGGTATAACTTCACAATGTTGAACAATGGGAAATGGCCAGAGAAGAAAAAGTTACAGGAGTGCTGTGATCAGAACAATTCACAGAGCCCACAGTAGGCTGGAAATCACTCAATTTTCTGTCAGCTAAAGTGGAGAAAACTTGTTGAACACACAGAAAAACCAGTAACTACTCCAGAAGGTAACAACTTATTAGCAGGCCTAGATTAGACTGAAATAAAGTTTACTCTGGTATTTCCCTGAAGAAAAGATTAAAATATGAATTGAAAGGATCAAGCTGATCCATTAAGTGCTTAACTGCTGACCAGAATAAAGTGCAACACTCTTTAAGATAATACAACAAAATCCAGCACTTGGATGTCTGGTATGCTATAAAAATTACTAGACATTTGAAATGAGGCCAAAAATCAGGAGAAAAATTAGTCATTAGGAATAGATCAAGAGATGATATAATTATCAGACAAGGACTTAAAATCAGTTACTATAAATATTATAAATATGTTGACTTAAAAAAAGCAAGAACATAAATGGACAATATTAAAAATGAAATACAACTTCTAGAAATGAAAAGTAAAGTATCTGAAGTGAAAATTTCACTGCACAAGACTAACAGTAAATCAAACACCATGGGATATGAGATCAGTTAAATTATAGGCATAGCAGTGAAAACTATCCAAAATGAAGCAGAGAAAAAAAACTGAAAAAATTACCAGAGACTCAATGACCTGTGAAATGTTATCAAACAATCTAAGAAACTTGTAATCAGAGTGTCCAAAGGAGATAAAAGAGGTGAAACACAAAAATATTTGAAAGGCCAAATGTATTCTAAATTTGATGAAAATTATAAACCCACAGAACCGAGGTCAATGTGCCCCAAGCAAGACAAGCACAAAGAAAAACTCACCAAGGAACATCATAGTCAAATTTCTGAAAGCTGATGATAAAAAGAAAATCTTAAAAGTAGCAAGGGGAAAAAGACACAATATATACAGAGGAATAGATATAGTAATGACACCAGACTCTTCATGAGAAACCATGCAGGGCAGAAGCAGCTTTGCAGGACTGAAGGAAAAAAAAAACCTATCTTCTGAGAGTCCTACACCCAACGGAAATATCTTTCAAAAATGGTTGATGAAATAAATATTTTTTCTAGAAAATCAAATGTTGAGGGAAACATATCACCTGCATTTCAAGAAATGTTGAAAAAAGTACTGCAAGAAGAATGAAAACAATATCAGATTGATACTTGGATCTACAGGAAGGAATGAAGAAAGCTAGAAATGGTAAATATGGTAAACATAAAATAATTTTTTCTCATTTTTATAATTCTTTAAAACATTGATACCTTAAAGCAAACATAGTAACAGTATATTGGGGGATTATAACAAGTAGACATAAAATGCTTGGTGCCAATAGCACCAAGGACAGGATGGGAAAAGGGGAGTACACTATTGAAAAGGTTTTACATTATACATAAAGTGATATATAACATAATTTGAAGGTAGAATGTGATAGGTTAAAGATGCATATTGCAAACTGTAGAGTAAATGCTTAAAAACTAACAAACAAAAAACAAAAAACAGCAAAACAAATCCCAGAGAGTTATAGCTAATAAGACAATAGTGGAAACAGATTGGAATACTAAAAATACATTAAATTAATACAAAACAAGGTAGGAGAAGGGTAACAGGGAAATAAGAACAATTTGACAAATAGAAAACAAATAGGAAAATGGTATGCTTAAAGCCAGCCTTGTCTATAATTGCACTAAATATAAGTGGTCTAAAAACTCTGTTGAAAAAGCAGATATTGTGTGACTGGATAACAAAATGCAAACCCAATTTTATACTATCTATAAGAGATAAAATTTAAATATAAAAGCACATATATGTTACAAGCAAAAGTATGGAAAACAATAAACCATGTGTGGTGGATTGAATTATGTATCCCAGTTTAGACATAATCTTGGTCTTGATCCACATTCCTGTGGGTGTGAACCCACTGGAAATAGGTTCCTTTGAAGATGTTATTTTTATTTAATCTGTTGCCTAACTGAATGAGGTTAGGCCTTACACTAGATCACTGGAGTCCTTTATAAGCAGAAGAAATTCAGACACAGGGAGGAGCTGGAAACTGGAAGTCAACAGAACCTGGAAGAGAAAGGAGAGGACATTACCATATGATGGGAAAGCCAAGGAACCCAAGAGTGTTACCAATCATGGAAGGAAGCATGCCTTCCAGCCTCTGAAGCTATGAGCCAATAAATCCCTGTTGTTAAGCCAACTCACGGTGTGATATTTGTCATAGCAGCTGGCAAACTGAGACACCATGCAAACAACTATTATAAGAAAGCTGGAGTAGCCATGTTAAAATGAGATAAAGTAATCTTCAGAACAAGGTATAATAACAGGGAACAAGAAGGGAATTTCATCATGGTGAAGGAGTAAATTCGTCAAGAAGAAATAAAAATCTTAAATGTATATGCCCTACCCAATTAACAGAGCTTCAAAATTCATGAAGCAAAACCTGACAGACCTGAAAGGAGAAATAGGCAGATCTACAAATATAGTTGGAAGTTTCAACACTCCTATCTCAATAGTGAATAAAAGAAGTAGACAGAAAACCAGTAAGGTTATAGAAAACGTCAATAATGCTATCCTCCAACTTGACCTAATTGACATTTATAGAACAGCCCCCCCACCCCCAACAACTGTAGAATGTACACTATTTTCAAGTGTGCATTGTATGCTCACTAAGATAGACCATATGCTGGGACATACATAAATCAAGTCTAAATAAATTTCAGAGTGTGTTCTCAGACTACAGTGGAATTAAACTAAAAATCAAGAACAGAAAGAGATCTTGAAAATCCATAAATATTTAGAAATCACACACCTATTTCTAAATAATCCATGGGAAAATGAAGAAATCACACAGGAAATTTAAAGTATTTAAATAAATGATAACAAAAATACACCATGTCAAAATATATGGGATGAAATTAAAGCAGTGCTGACAGGGAAATGTATAGCCTTAGCTACTTATATTAACAAGGAAGAATGGTCTATCAATGATTTAAACTTCTACCTCAGGAAGAGGGAATAGAAGGAGAAGGAGGTGGTCATGGGAGTATATTAAACCCAGAGTATACAGAAGGAAGGAAATACTGAGTATAAGGGTGAAAATCAGTGAATTAGAAAATGGACACAAAACAGAGAAAATAAATGAAGCCCAAATCTGCTTCTTTAAAAGATCAATAAAATTGACAAAACTCTAGCAATACTGATCAAGAAAAATGAAGTAAGACCTAGATTAGCAACATCAGAATTTAAAAAGGGACTGCTACAGATCCTTCAGACATTAAAAGGAAATAAGAAAAAAATTATGAACAAGTTTTATCAATAAATTCAACAACTTAGACAAAATCTTTGACAGATACACATTACATAAACTGACCAAAAGCAACTGAAAATGTGCATAGCCTTACATTAATTAAATGAATTGGATTCATAGTTATGCATCCTCCTGACCCAGATTCTTTCATTGATGAATTCTGTCAAATATCCAAGGAATAAATAATTCAAATCCTACACAAATTCTTTCAGAAAATAGTAGAGGAGAAAATAATTCCCAACACTTTTTATGAAGTCAGTATTAAACTGATTCTATAAGTAAATACATTCCAAGGAAAGAAAACTATAGACCAATATCCCTTATGAACATAAACCCAAAAATCCTTAACAAAACACTAAATCAAATATAGTGATATATTCTTAAAAGGTAATAAATATATCATGACCAATTGGGGTTTGTCCAGGAATATAAGGTTGGCTTAATATTTACATATCAGTCCATGCAATTCACCATATTAATGTACTAAAAAAGAAAAAGTAAATGTATGTTCATCTAAATAGCTGTAGAAAATTAATTTGACAGCCTAAAATCCATTCATATTTTTAAAAACTCTTAGGTAGCTAGAAATAGAAGGGAATTTCTTTACGTTGATAATATGAATCTATGAAAAACCTACAGCTAGCATCATATTTAATGATGAAAGGTCCAATGCTCTCCCCCAACATCAAAACAAGACAAGTTTGTCCCTTGCCACTTCAGTTTGACCTTGAATTGGAGGTTCTAGTCAGTGCAATAAAGCTTGAAAAAGAAATATAAGGCAGACATATCTGAAAGGAAGATATATCTGAAAGGCAGATGTACAACCCTGCTTATTCACAGATCACATGACCATCTATGTGGACTTCTAAAACTAATAAGGAAGTTTAGTGAGGTTCAGAAAATACAAGACCAATAAATAAATGAATAAAATAAATAAAAATCAATTGTATTTGTATATACAAGCAACAATTAATTGGGCATTGAAATTACAAAAACAGTGACACATACACTAACATTCCAAACCACAGATACTCAGGAAGAAATTTAACAAAAGATGTTTAAGGCCTGTAGACTGAAAATTGAAGAAAACTTGACTGGGAGTAACTAAAAAAGAGCTGAACAAATTGCGTTTGTGAATTGGCAGACTGAATATTGTTAAGATGGCAATTGTTGCCAAATTGATCTATAGATTCAGTGATTTCCCAGTCAAAATTCCAGCAGGACATTTTGGTAGAAATTGATAAACAGATTCTAAAACTTAATTAGAAAAGTAAAATATTCGGAATGTCTATAACAATCTTGAAAGAGAAGAACAAAGTTGGAACATTCACACTAAATGATTTTAAGACTTGCTGCTGAAAGGATAGACACAGAGATCAATGGAACAGAATAGAGAGCTTAAAAATAAATCAACTGATTTTTGACAAAGATTTCAAGGTAAGTTAGTTGGGAAAGGATTTTTTTTTTCAACAAATGGTGCTGGAACAAGCTGATATCCACACAGAAAAAAAAAAAAAGTGAACCTCGATCCTTACCTCACACAAGTCACAAATATTAACTTGACATGGACCATATACCTATACATAAAAGCTGATATTATAAAAGTTAAGAGAAAACATAGGGTAAAATATTTTTGACCCTGGTTTAGGCAAAACTTTCTTAATTAAGACACAAAAGCCACAAACCGTAAAATTTGATAATTGGGACTTGAGCAAAATTAAAACCTCTGCCCTTCAAAGGACATTGTCTAGAAAATGAAAAGATGAGCTACAGAGTGGGAGGGAGCAGATATTCACAATACATATATTTGATGCAGGACTTGTACTCAGAGTCTGTAAAGAACTCTTACAGTTCAGTAATAATAAGAAAAGCAATGTAGTTATAAATGGGCAAATGTTTTGAATATCCCGTTTAACAAAATAAGCTATATGAATAATCTATAAGTACTTGAAAAGATGTTCGACATCATTAGCCATTAGGGAAATGCAAATTAAAACCACAAGATCCCTCTACACACCTACAAGAATAGCTAAAATTAAAAAAAAAGACTGTGTCTACCAAGACGAAACACACCAAATGCTGTTGAAGTTGTGACTAACTAGAACTTCCATATATTCCAAGTGCAAATGTAAATGGTACAGGCACTTTGGAAAAGTTTGGAAGTTTCTCAAAACATTTAGCATATGGTTATCATATGAGGCAGCAATTTCACTGGTAGGTATTTACCAAAGAGAAATAAAAACATTTGTCCACATATAGAAGTTTAATTCACAAGCGCTCCAAACTTGAAGCAATCCACTTGTCCGGCAATGTGTCAATACAATAAAAAAAATTAGAATATCCATGCATTACCATATGATCCTGCAATTCCAATTTCAAGTATTTACCAAAGACAAATGAAAAGATTATGTCCACACAAAGACTTGTTTGTGAATGTTCGTAGTGGCATTATTTATAATATTGAAAACTGGAGGTGACCCTAACTGCCCATCAACTGGTTCATGGTTAAAGAAATTTTTGTATATCTATAGTATGGAACTGTACTGAGCAATATAAAGGAATGTATTGTAACAACTGGATCAATGTCAATATTATGCTGAGTGAAAGAAGTCAGGCACAAAAGAGTACTTCCCCCGTCATTCCGTTTACATGAAATTCTCGAAAAATCATAACTAATTCATAGTCACATAAAGGAGAAAATCAGTTGTCAAGGGTCATAGTGGGTGAGAGATTTATTCCAAAGGGGCAAGACGGTCATTTTTAGGGTGGTGAGAATGTTCTGTACCTTGATTTTTGTGGTGGTTATATGTGTGTGTGCATTTGCCAGATCTCATCAAACTGTACACTTGTAGTGGGTGTATTTTTATCTCAATTATTCCATTCCTCAGTACAATTGATTAAAAATTTGGATGATGCAGTGCTTAGAATGAAATATACAGCTTTAAATTCTTATATTACAGAGTGGGTGGGAAGACTAGAACACTTGGGAAACTGTTATATCATTGACTAGTAAGGTGGGTAATATTGTTCCCATTTTGCAGAGGAAGAACTGGAAGCTGGGAGATGTCAGCAGAGCATTTAGCTTCTAGCAGGTGCTCAAGAAATGATTCCATGGACCAGTTGGGCCCCTTCCTTCACCCACCTCATTCCTGGCACCTGGTGACCTGGAAGAGTTCATGCCCCCTTTTAGAGGAGCTTAGCATAGAACAGGGACTCCAGGCAGAACTTGTTTCTTTGTAGGTTTTTTTTCCTGGGAACTTTGAACAGACTAACTAATCCCCATCCCCCAGTACCTGGTGAGAGGTGGCTCTCTTAGGTGATGTGACGCCTGGCTGATTGGCAAGGCCTCCTCCAAGGGTGGGAAACAAGTGGGCGGGGAAGAGCACCAGTGTGGTCGGGTGTTTTGCCAGCACCCTGGGGTGGGGGTGGGAGTTGTTGCCTAGGAGCAGGGTGGTGAGCAGTTGTCATCTCCTCTCGTTCCATGACTCTTCCCCACTCTCCACCCTAAGAAGAAAAGGGGCTGAGCAAGCCTGCCTGTCTGTTTTTGGGGCTCCACTCTGACTGCCTTTGCCCAAGGGGTCAGTACTCTCTTCATCCCAGTACCTTTCTGTACTGGGAAATACAGGCAAGGGCTCAGGAGGCTCTAGGCCATCAGGGAGCCTGGGTACGGAGTCTCCTAAGATGTGGAGCCAGAGAAGACCTCAGAACTAGTGCAGCATCCTCCCCATGTGGACATAAAGCTTGGATAAGGGAGGTCTCCCTACCCCCAAGGTCAGAAGGAACAGCTTTTAAGAGACTTGGTTGCCCAGTATCCAGTGTGCAGCCACCCCCAAAGCCAAACCCAAACTGGTCCTAAACTTGGGCTGGCCTTCTGAGCCTCTGACTAGGATAGACTTCTCAGACATCAAGGACTGCCTTGGGACACCCTTTCTCTACCTGATCTTTGACTCGAACTGGATGTGTCTGCGGTGCAGATGGCAGCTGGGGCCATCAGTCCTGAATGAAGCCACAGTAACAAGGCTGCTGACGGGGCTTCCCAGGATTCAGTCCCTTACCCGTGTGAACCTGCTGTATGTCAGGACTGCTTCCACCTGGAAAGCAGCCAGGGCCCATCTGCAAACCCTTCCCTGGTGAGGAAACTGAAGGGAGGTGAGTGATTTGCCCATTAGTACCAAGTGGACAGGTGATTGAACCAAGACTCAAGGCCAATCCTCCAGGTACCTGGGTGAGCTCTGTCATGTGCCCCATGACCCCTCCCTGCCTCTCTGCTTTCTAGAGATGACTGGAAGGAAGTTCCTACCACTCTACACCTCAATTTTACCACTTTGACCTGGGTCAGGTGATCTCAAACAGGAGTTTCAGAGGCTGTCGGAATCAGGGGGTGGAGGGTGGGAGTGCAAGTGGTTCAAGCAGGCAGGGAGCTGCCTTTCCCAGTCCACATATATCTGGAAAGTCTCAGGGAAGGTGAGGGTAGGGGTGAGGTGAAGGGTGTCTGCCTGATATTTGCCTATCATTTATATATCCTTCAGATGTTAAAGCCTTGCCTTTTCTCTCTTGTTTCTCCTCCCTGTGCCCCATCCTTCCCACTTCCCTCCACACCATTTTCCTTCTCTCACTTGACCAATCTCTGGCTCCTTAGAGACCACTCTCCCAAATTGCAGATTCCTTTTTTGGGAACTTGGCCCAAATCCTTGTGTTGGGGCTCTGCTGCCTGGATTAGGGGCTTGAGAATTACAGTGGGCATGTGGAGCCCCCGGGCCAGTGACCAGGCAACTAGTCTGCAGAACTGAGGGGGTGGGCAGGCTCCTTGCCTACATGCAGTTAGTGAAACAGCAGAAGCTAGGAGCCAACTCAAGACGAGCAAATGCTTCCTTTCCCTTTGAGCCAAAACTCAGTGGGCCTGTGGAGGGCAGGGAATGTGGCCAAACCCCAAACACTATTCAAATCATTTGAATCAATGACTATTTATTGAGTTTTTACTCTATGCCAGGCATGGAACTGGGCACTTGGTTGTGGTGATGAGTAATCCATGAGGGAGCAGGACATGTGCCCTAAGAACACTGATACAGGAGGGGAAGGCACTCCAGGTGAGAAGTACACATGCTGTGTGAAGTGGAGTCAGGAGGGGTCCCAAATGGCTGGACACAGGGAGGGGAAGAATAGCATGATAAGCTTCTGGATGAGATGACATTTGAGAGGATTTGGAAGATGGTGGAGCCTTTGAGAAGCAGATATGCAGGAAGGCATACAAACAGGAGGCCCCAGCATGCAGAAAGGCACAGTGAGGATGTGTGCTGTGGGACCAGGGGCCTAACTGACAATGAGATGCCCAGTTTTGTGAATCTCACCAGACTGCTTTCATTCCTATGTAGACTGGACACTGCCCTCATCCATCACTTAATTACCTCTTCCTCACTTTTGCTAGTGCCCTACTGTCTCTAATCCCTCCCCCTACCTCTGACCTCACTTCTGAGGAGTCACCCTAAAATATAGCATGGATCATGCCCCAGTTCCAAGCATAGAGAGGAGGGAGAAGGCTTGAGTACCACGAGGAGCAGGGCTTACAGGATCTTATGGATCCCATCATGTCCCTGAGGGGTGGGGGTAGAGCCTTCCAGCCCATCAGGGCTCCTCAGCACCTTTAGTCTGGGCCTGAAGATATTCCCCCTAATGGCTTCTCCAGAGCTGAGCAGATACTGCCCCGCTGCTAGGGCCTCACTGCTCCCAATAAGGCCAGGTGAGGCCTTTTCCAGTTAACAACAGAGAGAAAAGCTTGTTGCAGGGAGACAGGGCATGCCTTCTTCAGTTTTAGGCTCTTCTGTTATGACTGAGAATTGACATTCTAAAGAAAACCGCCCTTTGAAAACAGGGTTTTAATTTTGTTTCAAACTCTCAGAATTTCAGAGAGGCCAAAAGTTTCACTGAATCTCAGCTGTCACCAGGGTGCAGACCAAGCTTCTACAGGGCTAGCCCCAGAGTCACTGAGCACATCCTGGGACTTGGGCTTGGGCTTTGGACGGCAGGAGGCCCAGCCTTCTTCTTCTGCTCTCATAGCACCGGCAGCCTGGGAGAAGGGGAAGTGGCCTGAGGCGGTAGGGGGATGGCAGTGGGGGCTGCAAGAAGCAGCAGATAGGGAAAGGGTGGGGAGACTGTGAGGTGTAGTGTACCAGGCCTGGGCTTTGCAATCAGGTAGTCCAAGGCCCAATAACAGTGCCTCCTATTCAGAGTTATTGTGAGAATTTAAGATTTAGTTTACATGTTGCCTGAAACAAGGCAGACACCTAAAAATGGTACCTGTCGATAGAAGCACTATTGTCACACCCTGTCTTCATCATCTACATGATCCTGGTCAACAACCTGGATCCTTTAGGGACCTAGGGCAGGTGACCATGGGTATGCTTGCCTCTTGAAGCCTATGTTTTAACTACTTGTCTTGAAATGGGTGTCCCAAGAGGTTGTGGAAGTCTGGGACAGGACTTAAGTGCAAGTTCACTTACAGAAATCCATGTTACCTGGGAGTAACTTCTACAAAAATAGACCCCGGGCCCTCTCGTGGAATAGGGATGCATCCAGGCATTGTGGTGGGTCAGCATGACCTTGTCAATCTCTCTGCGGCTCAGACTGAACCCGATGCTTTTTCAGGATGGCCTTGGATGTATTCCACCCCCTGCCACTTCTGGCTCCAGGGCCCGCTTTCTGGTGGTTCAGCAGGGGAAGGCGCAGCACAGTAGCCCCGCTCTCAGGCAATCACGCTGGCTTTGCAGCTGTGGCTTACTGAGGATGCCGACTGTGAGATGATGCGTGTTCCACTTATGCTGGGACATGCTGCCCTTTGCAGTGCTCAAGTGCCCACTCTATGTCTCCCTGTGTTTTTCAAACGCTGGGTTTGAAAGTGTGTAGGAGGGTGGCACAGTATTTTCAGCACAGATAAGCACGTGAGAACCAAATGACCCATATGCTTCTTTTGTGGCCTTGCCCTCCCAAGACTGCAGCAATAACTGAAATTCTGTGGGCTGACAGTCCATTCCCATACTAAGGGTCTGACAAAGCTATGTCTTCATCTGAAAACTGAACAAGCCCTCTGAAAGGTATTATTATCATCTCCATTTTTACAGATGTGTCAACAGAGACAGAAAAGTGATGTGAACTTGCCTAAGGAACACAGCTAGCAAGGGAAGGGAAAAAAGGTGACATCAAGGAGCCCGGTGAGCTCCAATGCTGATGAATCTTCTGCAGCAATCAAACAAATGGCACTTGATTTACTATGTATATTTTTTTATCATGGTAAAATACACATAAAAAGTTTACCATTTTAGCCATTTGAAATTGAACACTTTGGTGTCATTAATTACAGTCACAATTTTGTGTTACCATCACCACCATCTATTACCAAAACTTTCTTGTTACTCCAAACACAAATGCCTCATCCTTTAAGCAATAACTTCCCATTCCCTCATCCCCTGAGCCCCTGGTAACCTTTAATCTACATTCTGTTGCTATGAAATATCCAAAATAGATATATGAAATATCCAAAATAGATATATGATATATCCAAAATAGATATATTTTGGATATTTCATGTAAACGGAGTCATACAGTATATGGCCATTTGTATCTAATTTCTTTCCCTCAGCCTGTTTTCAAGGTTCATCCATGTTGCAACATGTATCAGAACTTAATTCCTTTTTAAGAATGAATATCCATTGTATGGATACATGACACATTTCATTTATCCATTCATCTGCTGGTGGACATTTGTTTTGTTTCCATCTTATGGCTATTGAGAATAACAGCAAAGTTAATCGAACTTTAAATGCAGACTCATTATTGTGCAATATGGTAAAGGACCATAAGTGGGAGACCAGAAGAATATAACTCAGAGGCAAATCAAGTTTACCATATATATCCACACTGAACCTTGTCCCAGGGAGCACAGCTGAATATCTTATGTACTCTGCGTATATTTGGGAATCTTGGACAGAGCAGATAGAGTGTGAGGAGGGTTATGGAAAAGGTAAGCCAAGGGCTGGAAGGGCACCTGATCTAACCCTGGGGAGTTGGAAACACCCACCTGGAGGAGCTAAGAGCTAAAGGATGAGAAGAGTGGGGCGAGGGGGCAGGGGAGAGTGTTTTATGCAGAGGAAGCAGCTTGTGTTAAGACATAGTCAAACAAGGAAGAACCAAAATAATTAATGAGGAGCCTTTGCAGAATATAAAGGAAGTAAACATCACAATCAAATTTGCATTTTAGAAATATCAGTCTGGATGAAGAGTGGCTAATGGATTTGAGGGGAGTCAAGGGTGAATGCAGAGAGAACAGTTACGGTCAGTTATGGCAATATACACAAGAGATGATGTTGGTTTGGACTACAATGGAAAGGGTAGAGATGGGCAGAAGCGGACAGATTTAAGATTTATTTAGGAGGTAGAATTAACTAGATTTGGTAGCATTTTACTCATTTGAAATCTGTGATATCTCAGTTTCCTGGTTTTCCTCTTACCTCACTCTGCTCCTTCTCAGTTTCCATTGCTTGATCCCCCTTCTGTTTCCAAACTCTTACCTTTGAAGTAACTCACACCTCAGTACTTTGTCTCTTTTCTCTTTCTCTTTCCCTTCCCTTCCCTTCCCTCTATTTTTTAAAAAGGGTGAATTTTACCTCAAAAAACTTGTCTTGAAAACAGAAAGAAATGCTATTTGATAATCGTATAGACATGTCAAGTTGGGAGTGTGATATATGAGTCTGGAGTTTAGGGGAGAAATCTGAGCTGGTGATATTAATTTAGCAGCCATAAGCATATAGATGATATTCAAAGCTATAAGACTGGATAAGATCACCAAAGGGTAGAGAAGGGCAGAAAATGGAAGAGGAGATTCCCTTCTTTATCTCACACTCTATATGCAATGTTAGTTTTATCTTAAAAATATACCTCAACATTGTTCACTTGTCTCCACCTCCACTACCCTCACATGGCTAACTGTTTTGTGGTTTTGAGTATAAATCTTGCACTTCTCTTGTTAAATTTATTCCTAAGTATTTTATTTTTTTTGTTGCTGTTGTAAATGGAATTGTTTTCTTAATTACCTTGTAAGATTGTTCATCACTAGTATATAGAAATAAAACTGATTTTTGAGTTTTGAGAGTCTATTCTGCAATTTTTCTGAATTCATAATAGTTGTTTTATGTGAATTCCTTAAGAGTTTCTATTTAGAAGATCATGTCATCTGCGAATAGAGTTAGCTTTATATCTTTCTTTCCAATATGGATGGATTTTGTTTCTTTTCCTTGCCTAATTGCTCTGAGTGTAACCTCCAGTACAATCTTGAATAGAAGTGGTTAGAGCAGACATACTTGCCTTGTTCTTGACCTTAGGGGGAAAGCATCTAGTCTGTCAACAGTATGATGTTAGATGTGGGTTTTTCATAAATGCACTTTATCATGTTCAGAAAGTTCCCTTCTTTTCCTAGTTCACTGAGTGTTTTTTTTTTTTTATCATGAAAGGGTGTTGGATTTTGTCAAATGATGTTTCTGTGTCTATTGAGAGGATTATTTGGTTTTGTGCTTTATTCCATTTATACGACATATATTGATTGTGGTACCGTTTTAGAAAGTAGATGAGTCAAACTAAACAGTAGCTGGTTTAGGGGATACATGACATTTGTTTCAAAACTTACAAAATAAAATACAAGGGCATGTTGACCACAGAATCCAGTACTGTGGTTACCGTTATGGGTAAGGAGGCTGGCTGTGGGCTGGGGAAGGAGTTCACAGTTGTTTGCAGTGGGATAAGGGGTGATCTTATTTTGGGGCTGGGTGATAGGTTGACCAGTGTTCATTTAACTATTATGCACCAAAACGTTCATATATTTTTCTATATGTATCAAATATTGTGTCAGAAGAGATAATAAATGGGAAAATTAGAAAAAACAAACAAACACATCATCCTGGTGGCAGCAGCTCCCAGGCTGGATGGCAGCAGGAAAGGAGGCTGTAGGAGAGAGAGCAGTCATGGTGCCTGGGTGAGGGCAGGCAGGTCTGGGGGAGAGGGACAAGGTATGTTCATTGGCCCTCAGTGAGGATGTAGAAAAGTATCTTTGGCATTAAAGCTGTCCTCCCAGTTGGGCATTCCTGGAGGGCAGGCTGAGCCTCCGGAGTGCCTGGCACAGGCCCAGCACACAGAATGGGTCCAGAAATGGGGACTGCATACAGAGAGGATAGAGAAATCCAGAGCCCCCTGTGCTAGGCCTGCTCAAGCTCCAGGCAAGACCTGGAATCCTGGCCCCTGACGGAAAGTGGAAGAAGGGTTGAGAAGAGTACAAGCTCTAGCTTCAGGACGAAGAAGCTCCAACCTCTCCTGTGGGCTATGCTACCTTGGGCACAGGATTTCACTGCTCTGATCCTCAGTGTCATCATCAGTAAAATGGGGCCAATGATAAATGACAGCTCCCCCTCACTCCTTTTCTCCCACTGCTCTTGTACAGATCCCCAGGATAACAGATGTGACCTTGCTTTGGAAATTGTAAAACTCCATGTCCATGGAAAAGCTTAGGGGTCTATTCTATGTTTTTCTCAGCTTTACCCAGCCCGAAGTTGCTTGGGACCTGTCTCCTTCCCCCTGCACTTTCCCATGAAAGTGTTGGCTATGCTGGAGAGATTAGCTCTGCAGAGTCTTCAGGTTTGGACTGGAAGCTATGGCTCTGAATGGAACAGACAGTTTGGCAACCATTTAGAATCAATTGATTATGATTAAAACCTCAGTGGGTAGTGCAGGGCCCTGCAGATGGAGGCCTGTCGCTTCTGATCGTGTTCCTACTCCATCATCTCCTTGGCATGCTGATGCTGGGAAGGAGCCTGGAACTCAAGTCTGATTTCTCAGTGCCTCTTGGACTGTTCTGGGCCTTCATGCACATCAACAAGGGGGAACATCCCCACCTTCCCAGATGCAGCCACAGTTCCACTCCATCCCTGTTGGCACTTGCCTAGACAACTGCAACAGCCTCTGAATCAGCCTCTGCCTCCATTCTTCCCTTCCTGTGACCCAGTCTCCTCCTCATTTATCCCCTAAGGCTTTCTCTCCTCTAGCTCTTTAAGCTGGCCTTCAGGAGCCCTCAGCCCTCTCTCTGGTCAACTTCCTCTAGAATGCTTACCCTAATAGAATGAACTCATCCCTGAAGCCAGAGACAGCTTTTGGGCAATAAAATTTGTTTTGTAATTAAAAGCTTTGGTGTCACACAGACACAGGTTCAAATCTGCACTAGAGATTTAGCTCTGTGACATTTGCCAGGTTACTTGACTTCCTTAAACCTCCATTCCTACATCTGTAATATGAGGATAATGATAGTACCCTCCTCATAAGGTTATTGTGAGAATTAAATTGAGTTAATTTATGTAAAGCATTTAAAATGCTGCCTGGCACATAGTAGACACTTAACAAACTTTTTTGTACACTGTATGCATTCCTGGGTTTGCTTGGAAAAAGGAATTTCCTTTCACTTTATTTTATAAAAATCAGTATTGAGATATGACTTACACAGAATAAAAAATACAAACCCTAAGTTTACAGCTCAGTGAATGTTTACGTATTTATAAGCTTGTATAACTGCAACTCAGCTCAAGAGATAGACCATTTCTCTTCCCGTTTCCCTCCTGCCCCTTCCCATCCAGTACCCCACCCCTAGTGGTGGCCAGTATTCTGATTTCTATTGCTATAGACTAGTTTGGTCTCAGCTAGAGTTTTCATGCAATTTTCATTTCTTGCCTTTCTCTGTCATGTGGTACAATGCTTTTCAGGCCCATGTTATAGGGTGTATCAATGGTTCACTGTTTCTATTCCATTGTACTGCTTTGTGTTTATCAATTCACCTGTTGATTGACATTTGGGTTGTTTCCAGTGTGGAGATAATATAAATAATGCTGTTATAGACATTTTAGTACCAGCATATCTCAAAGATATTGTGGATTCTGTTCCAGACCACCACAATAAAGCGGGTATCACAATAAAGTGAGTCACACGAAATTTTTGGTTTCCCAGAGCATATAAAAGTTGTGTTTATACTGTACAGTAGTCAGTTAAGTATGCAATAGCAGTATACATAAAATGTACATACTGTAATTAAAATGTGATACAGAGACACAAAGTGAGCACATGCTTGATGCAGGGTTGTCACAAACTTTCAATTTGTAAACAATGCAGTGTCTGCGGAGGCAATAAAGCAAAGCACAATAAAATGAGGTATGCCTGTAAAAGTCTTAGTGTGGACATAATTTTTTATTTCATAGGAGTAAATACTTGGGACTGGAATTGCTGGGTCATATGGTTACTCTATGTTTAACTTTATGAGTCACTGTCAAACAGTTTTCCAAAGTGGTTGTACCATTTTGCAGTCCCACCAGCAATGTATGAAGGTTCCAATTGCTCCACATCTCTGACAGCACTTGTTACTGTCAGTCTTTTTAATAGGTCTTAATAGGTCTTTAATAGGTCTGATAGCCATTCTCATGGGTGTGCAGCATCAGGTATTTATTAAATGACTATATTGTGCCTAGCCCTGATGTAGACTTTGCATATGACATGTATTGGACACAGTAGGTACAAAAATTACAATTATGAGGACACCTTATATGTGGTATCATTACTGCCCAGACTTCAAGGCACTTGATCCTTATAATGGCAATATGAGGTAGGCATCCCAGGAATCACTATTCTTGTACAGATGAGGAAGGGGAGGCTTGTTCACTCATTAAACAGTGAATATCTGCTTTGTACCAGATGGTTAGCTGGACTCTGGGAGACTGGTGAACTAGCCAGATATTTCTGCCTACTATGGTGAGGGTTCTGGGCTAATGAGGAAGACGGCTCCTGGGCAAGCACTTGATCACACTGATCCCACCAAGGATCCAAATGGGGCTTGAGACCCAGGCCTCTTGATCCTCTTCTTTGTTGGGCTCAGCCCAGTCCGGGTTTGAGAGTCATTTCTGCAGAGGACTAGTTGCAGTATCTCTCGCTGGTTTGAATTTTTCCAGCCTTAGTTTCCTTGACTTTTTTTTCATAAGTGGAGTAATGCTACTGGGTTAGCAGGACTGAAGTAAATATCAGAGGCACTGAGGGCTCTCCAGAGCTGACATATAGCAGACAAGTAGCAAGTGGCATTGTGGTTGTTAGGGGTGGATCCCTTGGTCATCCTGGTGCCATGGAGATTCACTCCCCAATCACTAGGGTGTGGGCATATCATGGCTGAGCAGCAAATCATCACTGGTTGTATGGCAGCTCCACCCTAGAGACTTTTCATTGGTAGAACCTATTTAGGGCAACTCACTATTGTCATTGTCCAAGGCTTCTACACTCTGTTTCAATGGCCAACCCAAAGTGATTTTCGTGCATTGCATAGGGCTTATAATTTAAGTCATATCTCTTCCAAACTTCCCTTAAATTGGGTGGCAATTCATCCAGCAGTTTTCAAGTGATGCAGAAATGGTAAAATAGGCAGAAATTGGATTGGCAGTATATTTGATTGGAAGGGCAGACTGGGACAAATTGTGCCTCCGCCCACACATATAGCTGACACCCCAGCATTGGACAGTTTTCCACTCTGTTTGCCTCTTTGGATGGTATGCTAGGAAAATGGGGAACAATTCTCAATGGACCTATGCTTTGATTTTCTCAGGAGAAGTGAGGCATATGTTGTTTTGCTGAATAGCTGGTTCATGGACAGTTTTCCTTTTAAATAACTATGGCTTTTGTGACAGAGTCATCAGTCTATAATACATCACTTAGTGACAAGGGATTTATTGTTCTGATTCTAGCACAAACCGTGGCTGTCTTGATGGACCTGAACTTCTCTCCTGCCGTCTTTCAAAGGGTGACTAACATTGACCATCCACTGGTTAAATGTGGCCATGGTGTTGAATGGGGACATGGAGGGCTGAACTGGGGAGGCTAGTTGGAGGTACTGTCAACGTGTACCCAGCCACTGATGTAGATCTGACTTGGGGGGCCCAAACAATTTTAAACGATACTCTCTTTCCAAAGGAACCATGTGCATGCCTGGAAATGTACTTCTTCTGTGGGTCCCAGACATTAGCTTGCCTCCCTCAAGGAAAAATAGTGATGTGTACCATAAGGGAACTTAAAGTGTTTAAGCAAACACTACCAGAAGATCACTTTGCCTTCAGATGTCTCTGGAGAGCTTTCCAAAAGGAGGCTACCTTTGGCTGCTTGGGAGAGCTTACTGGAGGGATAATGGACTCACTATTCATGTGCAACTCATGAACAGTTATCCCTAAACAGGAAGTCATTCAATTAGAAAAGGTGGTACAAAATTTGTCTCTGACTTTAGCTGAAGTGCTCAATGACACCACCTCAACCCTGGACATGGATAGAATTGCCCTGAACTTCCTCCTTGCAGACCCAGGCAGAGTTAATACATCCTGTTATATGAGGATTAGAGCCCTGGGCCAAGTCAATATAGATATTTGGGGCTTTCTAAGGCAGACCCTGAAGGTTTAAAGGAATTTTTTAAATAGGCTAGCCCATAGTATGCTCAAATTCCTTCTGGCTTACCCATAGGCAAGCTCTCCAGAGTTGCTGAGAACAGGAGCTGAGTCTCTTGTCTGTTTGGTATTCGCTCAGCAACAAAGCAGAGTTCAGGTCTCTGAGGCCAGAAACATTTTTTTTTGTATGGTTTACTTTGCTTTCTTAATTCACATAGTTGCCTGCAGACTATGAAAATTACTGTAGCTCTTTAGAGAAAGGGGCTCTGAAATCCACAGCAGGAAGTTGCGATAGAGCTATGGTTGCCGCAGCTACCCTTATGCTACCATCACAAGCAGTCCAAAAGCCCACCCAGGTCATCATTTAGTTGGGACTTTGGCTCAGCAAGGTTCTGTCCTACCTAAGAAGTCCCCAGGTTCAGGCTATTAATCAGGTCCCTGTCTAGAGCTTTGAGGATTTAGGTTTAATGCAGAGGACAAGTCTCATTCTAGACATAAAGCTTGGGGCTTTTGGGCCCATCCTGCAGGCAGCTAAGAGGCAGGTCTAAGTTATTACTCAGGCCTAGCTGTTAAAGATCCAGAAATTGAAGCTATTTGTACCTTTGCCAAGCACAGCTCTCTGGTCTGGAAGAATCTAGGCTGTGTCTTGAATGGGTGAGAAATTCTCTGCCCTCACTACCTGTTCAAATAGACTGACAGGGCAGAGATTTGGCAAACTGTTCTGTAAATTTGTGTGTGCCCAGCCTTCTCCCTACCTGTTTGTTGGTATCACATCCCAAGTCGAATCAGTCTAGGGGAAAGGGCCATAGTCTTGGTTCTTGTCTGGAGTATTTCTATTAGATTCAGTGCCACAGACTTGCAGATTTCCTGTTTGCTGCTCTCCACGGATCATACCTGCTCCTTGCCCTGTTGATGCTCATAGTTTGGAGATGCAAGTAGACCTGTGACCAGCTAATTATCCCATAAGGCAACTGGCAATAAGTTCTCTGAGCTGTAATTTACTCTGGCAGCAAAAATAACAATCCAACAAGGTGACCTAAAGGAAGTGGCCTTTGAGCTGAAACTTTTGGGAAGTAATCCTTTAGACAGGTGGAGATGGGACTCCAGGCATCCCAGGCAGTGAGAACTGTGTAAGCAGGAGAAAGATAAAGTACAGCATATGCTTAGGGGACAGGAAGAATTCTGAAGTGTTTGTGGGTGAAGAGGCGGGAAGGGTGGAGATGTGACAGCCAGGGTCAGACAACATACCGGGGACCTTGCAGTCACACTGTCTGTTATGTCCCCAGAAGCCGAAGAAGGTATTTAAATTGCGTGGGAGTGGGCTTTGGAAACACTCTAGAGAACAGATCATGTGGAGAGAAAAAAAGAGAGTTCTGTTTGAAGGTGAAAACAGGATTTCAGCAAGAGTTGAGGAGGGTATGACGTGAGGTGCTGGCAATGGGTTTGGAGATACTAAGGGGATAGAAGTTTACCAGTTACAAAAGGGGGAGAGGAAGGTGGAAGGCAGATCCCAGGATGCCTCCCAGGAATCTCACCAGAGGATGAAGCCACCACCCCTGGGGTGGGGACTGCTGCTGGAGTGGTGGAGTGGGGTGGAGCTGATGGGGTCAGGTTTGGCCACAGTGAAGTGTGATGTGTTTGGGGGGCAGCAGGTGCCCAGCACACAGTTGACCATGGGGGCCTTTCAAAGAGAATAAGGGGCCATGTGAAATATTCAGATGCTTTCCAATATGGCCTACTGCGTTGTACTGCCAATGTCAATCACAGCTGGGACAAAATGGGTACCTTATCACAGACCAGAAGCTTTGCCAGATGTCAAAGCCTTTGGGTCCCCCAGCCTGGCCACAGTCCTGGACCTGGCTG
The DNA here is from genome assembly GCF_015220235.1 of Choloepus didactylus. Lineage (NCBI taxonomy): Eukaryota > Metazoa > Chordata > Mammalia > Pilosa > Megalonychidae > Choloepus > Choloepus didactylus. Next base: position 190,202,804 of record NC_051334.1, on the reverse strand, counting down.
TTCTGGGGAATGACTGCAGCTAAGCAGCTTTCAGAATAAAACAGCAACAATTTTGTTCATTTTCTTGTTGGTGAAACACCCCAAAGTAATAGGATGATTGTAGTAGCTTTTAAAGGCCTTTGGGGGCAATTGCCAGGACTTGGTAATGGAAAGATCAAACCCTTTCTGCTAGGATTAAATGCTTTCCCTCAGACCCTTGCTGAGCTGTTGATGGGTTGATAGAGACCCAACCAGAGGACCTTTCCTGCAGAAGGCCTAGAGGCCAGGCCATCTAAGCCTTCTTGGTGTGGGGATGGGGGGATACAGGCACAGCAAAGAGAATAAGGAATAAGGAAGCTACCAATGAGGAAGCTAAAGCTCAGAGACAAAGCAGAGACTGACCCAAAGCCACACAGTCAGGTGAAATCAGGTTTGACCCTCCCCTCGACTCTTAGCTTGGTGTTCCTACCCCTACCCCACCTGGGTTGAGTCCTGAATTATACCCATCCCCCTGGGCTAGGTCAGAAGACACAGCTGTGGGATCACAAGCTCAATCTGGGGATGCCAGGCTTTCTCCCCACTGGCCCTGGGTCTGTGGGTAGTGGGACAGTGGGGAAGCCTGGGCAGGGAGTTCAGGTGCCTGGGCCTGAGCAGGTAGGTGCTTGTTCCCCAGGAGGCTTTTCAGAGTCACCCTCTCCCCATGGGACTGGCCTTGGACATACATGATTTGCACGCAGCCCCATGTACTCCTTCATTAACCACCACTGACACTCAACAGAAATCCTATTTCTAACCAGTTTTCTCTATTTTTCTGCAGCCTCTGAACTCATGGTCTACTAAGTTTACCTTTGTTCCAGTTCTTTTTGTCATGGAAATTTTCAATGTTCGCTGCTCTTTCTCCAAAGTGGGGAGCCTCAAATAATGGTTTCCTTCAGTATGAGGAGGCTGGGCTGGCAGTGGGAGGAGGCAGTGCTGTAGGCAGACCTGTCTTCCATCTGCAGCCAGACTAGAGTGCTATTCACCTGCCCCTCACTCTCCTACACCATGGTCTCCTTAAGTTAATCCTGATCTCAGGACTTATTCCACTGCTCAGGATTCTTCCCTGCAGCACTAACCCAAGCCTAAATGCTCAGGAGACATGACCCTCTCCACAAGAACCCAAAGGGAAATGGAGAGCTGGGGTAGCAGCAGTGGGTGAGGGCAGGATACCTGTAACTTTTGTAATGACTCCTGGGTACATTCAGTAAGTCACTTGCATCTATTTCTGGGGAGCAGAGAAGTTTGGGAGGTGGCCAGTGGACAGAAGCCTTTGGGAGAGATCAAGCCTGGATCATGACAAGGGTACAGGCCCAGATGGGCAGTTACTCAGAGCAAGAACTGTCAAAGGAGAAACCTGAGTACCTTGTCTCCAGTGTACCTGTTCAGCACTTCTTAAAGTTTCCACTGAAGCCTGGAAGACTAGGATGGCATCTAGGATACCTGGCCCCAGGTAACTATCATGCAAGTGACTGTAGAATGTATGATTCCAGATGGACAGAACATGGTTCATGGGCAATAGTTTTCATTTAATTTTTTTCTAATTTGTTCTTCTAGGTATTTCCACTCTATTTCATTTCCTGGATTCATTTTGGTATTTGGAGATCTGGTTTTTAAGCACTTAACACAGTGTGTCAGACCTAGTAATCACTCAACAAACATCAGCAGCTATTATTATAAATCAGTATTTTAAGTCTTGTTAATAGCCTGCAGGTGTTCTGTCTTTGGTCTCCAACTAGGTCTTCTCCATGGTAGAAGGAGTTCCCATAAGATCTGGGGTTCCAGGCTGTTTAGTCTCTGGGATGGCCTCAGCCACATCAGTAAGAAGGTGCTAGGAGCACTTGGCTTGTGCAAGCTGCAGCAGCCCAATCCCAAGCTGGCATCCAGAGGCTGGGAGAGGACAAGCAGGACACCCGTTGTCCAATGCAGTGTGGACATGGCACAGGAGCACTGCCCTGCCAAGCACAAAACTCATCCTGGCCACAGGGCCTCACTTTGGCACCCAGCTTATAACCAGAGCAGGGACAAGGAAACGGGGCTTCATAGAGGCAGAAACTCACCCAGGGTCCCAAGAGCAAGGCAGGGGTAGCAGTCAGGGCCACCCTCTCCACCACTTCATGTGCCTCTCTGCTGCCCAGATCTTGCATTCTTGGGGGTCATATTTAAGGCTCTTTTGGAGAAGGAAGATGTATTCTTCTCTGTCCTGTTTCACTCATGTCTGGGCAAATAAAAGAGCTTGAAGAGAAGATATCAGGAAAAAAAGTATCTCTTTTTACTGAAAGAGTTTTCCCCAAACTGCTCAGCCCCTAATGTGACTGAAGCAGGCAGAGGTGTGACAACTGCCATCACCTCACACCTGGGCTCCTTGCTTCCACTTCTGCCTCTGCAAGCCAGTCTCCACACAGCAACCAGAGTGATCTTTACAACACAAGTCAGATCTTGTCCCTTCTCTGCTCCCAGCCCTACAGTGTCCTCCAGCTCATTCAGAGGAAGAGCCCAAGCCCTTATGGTGGCTCACCTCTTCACTTCCCTTGAGTTCTACTCAAGTAGCCCCTTCTTAAAGAGCCCCGCACCCCGACTGCTGGATCTAATGTTGTTTCTTCAGCCCACCAGCCCCTCTACCACATCACCTGGTTTTAATTCTTTGCAGGGCAATTGTTAACTTGATCTGACATTTTTCTTGTTCATTTACTTGCTTACTTCCACAGACTGCTCCATTAGCTTGGGATCTTGAGCAGTTTTAATGAGCAGAGCATCCCTTTAAACACATAATGGATGTGCAACGTGAGTGAGAAATAAAACTTGGTTATTTTAAGCCATTGGAATTTGGAAGTTGTTTGTTACTGCAACAAAACCTAGCATATCCTAATACAGTTGTCAAGCCAAGCCATTAAGAGCTGCATAGATGCTTTGGGCACATTGAGGTCAAACTGATGTCAAATGAAATATACCAGTTTTCCCCATGAGGGCCTGATTGGCATTTTGCGTGAAAGGATTCTTTGTTGGGTGGGACGGTTCTTCACACATAAGGATGTTTAGTCCCCCACAAATGTCAATCGTGTCCCCCCAGGCATTGTAACAACCTAAAACATCTCCCCATTTTCAAATACCTCTTAGTCACTCATCTCCAGTCGAGAACCCCTAGAGTAGATGCTGCAGACCTTTCCATATGACAGTTACCCAACCCCTAAGGGGAACTTCTTTGTACAAAGGCTGTTAAGGTGAAGATAGTGGACAGGGTGGTAGAGGCTATTTATTTTCCCCATTTTATGGATGAAAATACTGAGGCTAACAGAGGTGAAGTGAATTGTGTCATGTCATAGAGATTGTGAGTGGATCCAAGTCTGGCTTGCAGTTCTACGTGCCCCTTGGCATGACATGTGTGTCCCACCTCACCCTACCCCAACCCAAGCAGGTTGCTACTAGAGCATTCACCTTCTGCTGGATGTGAATGAAATCAGAGTGGTAAAGGTTAATACTTTGAGTGAACAGTGAAAACTCAGATCTCCTCAGCTTGATCCTCCAGGTATTTGTCGCTGTCTGCATTCAGGACACACAGAACGATCACATTTCTTGGCCCTTTTGGGGTTGAGCATGGCCATGTTAGTAGTTCTGACCAATGAGTTCTGAGTGAAAGTTACGGGTATCACTTCCAGTCCACAGCCTCTAACATCCAATGTGAACTGCTCCAGAGCTCTTTTTCACCTTCCTTTGCTACAGTGACCAGCAGCAAATAACACATGAAATGAAATTAGGCTGTTTTTAAAAGGAAAATCTAATGAAGATCATTAATATTAAGCACTATTGGGATCAAACTGGGAAGTAACAGAAATGTGAATAATCTGGAAAGTTCAGTATCATTGCTACACCCTGGTTAAAGAGCAATGTACGCTGTTGTAAAGAAAGGGATAAAGTGAAGAAAAAATAAGAGTCCAGGAAGTATATTGGTGGCAATGGCTGGGACCCAGGCAAATATTTCATAGCTTGCATGATATAGTATTTATCTGCATATAAAAGACACTTTTGCCAACACCTTTTTTTTCTCCTAATAAAAATTGATAGCATCTCTGAAAGTCTTTAGTTGGAAATTCCTTATTGTCTACTTGGAACAAGAGTGGTCCTGTCTGGAGATGGAGCTGGAGAATTGAGTTGGGCTTAGAGGCAGCCTGGGTGATGGGGGTCTCGGCTGGAGAGGAGGCCCAGGGGGATAGACAGCAGAGTAAGGGTGGGATCTTGGGGACAGAAAATAAGCTAGAGTGGACAAATTACTGCAGTTTGACCCAGGACGCAGAAAACTAGGATCGTAGTCCCTGCTTTGCCAACAGTCTTCTTTTCTGATCCGTTTCAAACCACCACTTTCCCTTGCTTCTGCATGGAGAGGACTGGCCTCAAGGCCTCTCAGTACCCCCTTCAGTTCTTACCATCCATGATTTAAGAATTTTTACACAAGTCAAGGAAATTAAGTCTGGCAAATTTCAAGGTGAACAATAAGCAGACAGCCAAGAAGAGAGGCAGAGAGCTCAGGGGCTGAATAGTCAGATACATTGGGCAGGTAGAACTACAGGTAAGGTTGGGGGGGTACTTTTCAACATTTGTTTTAAAAATAAAAACAGTTTAATAGTAGACCACTTTTTATTGCACACTAAGTGTCAGGCTGTGTTCTAAGTACTTACATGCATTATCTCATTTAATCCTCCTAACTCCATGAGGTAGGGTGCTATTATGATCCTTATTTTACAGATGAGGAAACTGGGGCCCAGAGAGGTTAAATTATTTGCCAGAAATCATGCAACCAGTAAGGCTGGCATATTGACATCGCAAGTCCAGCTCCAGAGACCACATTCTTAACCAGGGTGCATTTTGTTCTTAACTTTGGTATGCATTTTCATGATGAGGAGTTAGCACAAGGGCAAATCCACCATCCATACAAGGTGTATCGGTATCAAAGTCAGGTTGTGGGCCACGCCTCTTGGCCTAGAGCATGGGATTGGAGGGTGCAAGTGGAGGCTACAGACAAGAAGTTGAAACTTCCTTATTCCATTCCTGGTTCCATGTTTTGCAAGCTGATATATCACAGGGCATTAGACACTAGGGTAGAGAGGAAGGGCAAGTTCACCCAAGTCAGTGAGCAAGATTCATGAGAAGGGAAAGGTTTTCCAAAAACTCCTCAGACTCTTAACTCAGTCTGTTTTGGGATGGGACCAATAGGGAAAAGTTCATGCACTCTATGCCTTTAATTTGCTTGTCTTCTGGTATGCTGCAAAGAGCAGCCTGGGGTCAAAAGTTAATAGCCAATTAGAGGGTAGCAAAATCCAAGACAAGAAAAATTCTCTGCGTCAGTCAGGGATGGACGCAGGGCTGCTGCTGTTTCTTGGCATAAGAATAGAATGCACCAGGCAGTGGGATAAATATAAAAAAGGACCTGGATTTTCAAAACCCTGATGAGCAAGGCTCTTCATTTAATAGAGATCAGCAGCAACCATTAGCTGTGTCATTCCTAGCATCATTTTGTTTCCAAGGCAACTGGATTACCAGGGAGACTTGGGGAATGTGTACTGCTCATAAAATGTGTTATCAGTAGCAGCTCCTGCCCTAGCATGGCCTTAGAAACCATATAGAATATGGATTGTACTTGTATTTTCCCAAATGCCTTCAACTCAGGTCTGTGTTCTCCAGTGCTCTGACTCAAACGGTTGGTGAGGAATAAATCAACCAGGGAAATGCTGGCAACTTGCGTTCGCACAAGAAGTTACTATTTTGGCTCAGGTTGACCATCAGCCCTGGTGCAGAAGAAAAGTAATATGAGGTGAGAAGAGACCAGATGATCCTGGATAGAGCAGAACACCATCATCCATTGTCTAGCCATTCTCTCCCTTTCTTCCTCCCCCTTCCCAACTGCAGACCAAGAAGAATCATAGCTGCTGGTGGCTGCTTAACTGTTAGTGGAGATAGAGCAATTCTGCCTGCCTCACTGCTTTCGACTATCTCTTCTGAGACCAGTGCTCCCTTCTGAGTAGTAGAGGAAGTGAGAAGAAGACAATAGCCCTTTAGATAGCATGAACCAAGCACATGAAAGCCAAGATTCTGGAAAAATAATCTGAAAGAACTCTAGTCTGGCTGGAGTATACAGAACAAGCAAGGAGACAGGTGAAAGATGAAGCTGGGGTAATAGACATGAACCCATGGTCTTAAATCCTATGCTACGGAACTCTGGAATTATTTTAAGGGTTAAGGTAAGCCATTGAAGGGCTTTAAGTATGGAAAAGAAATTATCTGATTTGTTCTTTAAAAAGATCACTTAGGTAAGTGGAGACTGAATTGTGGAGGTACAAGAGTGGAAGCAGGGAGACCAATTAGAAGACACTCACGTAAGTCTAGAAAAGAGATCATGGTGGTTTGGACTGACTGGGGTGGTGTCAGTGGGCATGATGAGAAGTGGGTGGATCAGAGAGATGTTTAGTAGGTATAATTGAAAGGACTTGGACATCTATTAGGTGTAATAAATAAGTAAGAGAGTTGAGAAAAATGGCCAGATTTCCAGTTTGAGGAACTGGGTGGAGGTGGTGCTGCTTACTGAGATGAAGAAAACTTGAGGGAGTTACTGAATTGTTTGGGATATTAGGAACTATTTACAATTAATTCAAATCCTTCATACTTATTGTATGATCAGCAAGAATGTATTCAGTATCCATCCATCTATCCATCCATCCATCCATCCATCCATCCGTTCCTTCTATCACCCCTCTACTCCATCGAAAATTGGATAGTGTGGCAGGAGGATGGAGGAAAAGTTAAACAAAAGCAACCGTTTAATAGAGACATGACCCAAGGGGTTCATTCAACTCTGGTGAATAAATAACATCTTGTGTTTGGACCACTGGAATAGCTACTCCATGTCCACTCCTGACCATGCCAATCCATTCTCCTCGGAGCAGACAAGGATCTTTTATACTGCTAAACCGTTTCATCTTTCTCCCATGCTTAAAAGCCTCCAGTGATTTCCCATGACACTTCAAATAAAATCCACCTGCCTTTCCACGGTCTTCCAGGGCCCTTCCTGCCTCTACATAGAGTCCCACCTATCACCAGACTTTCCCTAAGTCACTCTGCTGCAGCCCTCAGGCCTTTTCCCTGTTCTAAGAAGCCAAGCTTTTGCCCCGTGTTTGCTCTTGCTGTCTTGCTATTCTCTCTCCTTGCAATCTGTTCCTCCTAATCTTTGCAGGGCTGGCTCTTTCTCATCATTTAGGTCTCAATTCAGATGCCACCTCCTTAGGGGAGGCCTTCCCTCATCACATTATTTGTTTATTTGCTTATTATGGGTCTCCTCTAACAGAAGGCCCAGGAGGGCAGGACTGCGGCTATTCTTTTCACTCCTGTATCTTCAGTTCCTCCAAAGGAGCTGACTCAGAGTAGGTCCTCAATGCATAATTGTGAATTCCATGAAGAAATGAATGAATGGACCCTTATATTTTCCTCTTGGAGGCAGATGTACTAACTTCACTGATGGGAGGCCTAAAGAAAGTAAAATGACTTTCCCAGGATTGGAATCCAACAACAGCTGCCCAGATCCATAGTTTTAATGGCAGGTAGGAGGTTTGCTTCCCTAGTCTCTCTGGCCCAACAGAAAGGTTTTGAGTTGGACTCCACCAAACTCCCTTCTTTCCCCCTCCTCCTCCTAGCTCTGTCATTCCCTGAGGGGCACAGGGGATAGTGGCAAATTCCCTAGGCTACTATGCATGACTTATCCAGACGCAGCCTTGGAGCCAGGAGGCTACTCAGCATCCCCACGGCCATTTGTGGTGTGAGGCTGGAAGCAGCAGCTCATCACATGCGTGCTCACTTTCTCCGTACATATGGGCTGTGGGTGGCTTCATTTGTACAAAGAAACTGGTCGACAGTGGAAGACTTAAGTCAGTTATTTACCCCATGTAACCAGGGGTGGGGGAAAGGGTGTGACTGAATCCAACTTAATCTGATGAAATTAGTTTGTGAGTAAGGGCAGAGTCTTTCTTCCTGGTGGGTAATTGTATTGTGGGGGCGGAACTGAAAGCCAGTGGCTAAATTCTCAGAGCTGGTGGCTCTGGTCATTCATGCCAACTCACCATGACACCCGCACCTCACAGTCATGCTCTGGGTGGTGGAATGCACTGGGAACAGGGCCTTCTTGTAGGGTTAAAAGGCCCATGGTAGGAAAAGGTAATGATGCCCTCCCGTATCTAATTAAAAAGAATGGCTTAGCTATTGTCAAAACCATAAAACAAGTATAAGAAAGTCTGACATTGTTCTGGTTTTGCCCATGTTGATAGCTATCCAGGTGATTTATTTTGAAAAGGTCTTCTCTTTTTCCTTTTGTTTCTTTTTTTCTCTCTCTCTGACTTTCTCTTTGTCTCTCTATGTCTCCCTGTCTCTTTCTTTCCGCTCCTCTTTTTCTCTTTCCCCTCTTTCCCCTGATGTCCTTGCCCTGCTAAACCAAAATAGCCCAGCAAGTCTGAGCCTCTTCATTTGACAGGTGTAACCCAGAGTCCAGAGGTCTGACCTGAGTCCACATGGCCAACTTGGGGAAGGTTGGACTCCCACCCAGTGTCCTAAATTATGGCTATTGGAGTCTCTTCTCGCCCATCATTGTTTCTCCCTCTGGGGCAATAAAACTTCTCTGTGACTGTGATGTATGAAGAGGTGGTAGGAAATGGAGACCAGTATAAACTGGTTGAAGGGCCAATTATATACAGTCTTTAAAGAAAAGCCATCTGTGCCGGTTTGAATGTATTATGTCCCCCAGAAAAAGCTATGTTCTTTGATGCAATCTTGTGGGGCAGACATTTTAGTGCTGATTAGATTGCAATTCTTTGAGTGTTTTCATGGAGATGCACCCCACCCAACTGTGGGTGATAACTCTGATGAGATAATTTCCATGGAGGCATGGCCCCACCCATTCAGGGTGAGTCTAAATTCAATCACTGGAGCCATATAAATGAGCTGACAAACAGAAGGAACTCAGTGCAGCTGAGAGTGACATTTTGAAGAGGAGCTACAGCCAAGAGGGACACTTTGAAGAAAGCACAGGAGCTGCAGATGAGAGGCAGTTTGAAGACGGCCGTTGAAAGCAGACTCTTGCTCCAGAGAAGCTGACAGAGGACAAATATCCCAAGTGCAACTAAGAGTGACATTTTTGAGGAACTGCAGCCTAGAGAGGAACATCCTGGGAGAAAGCCATTTTGAAACAGAACCTTGGAGCAGACGCCAGCCATGTGCCTTCCCAGGTAACAGAGGTTTTCCAGACACCACTGGCCATCCTCCAGTGAAGGTACCCGATTGCTGATGCATTACCTTGGACACTTTATGGCCTTAAGACTGTAACTGTGTAACCAAATAAACCCCCTTTTATAAAAACCAATCCATCTCTGGTGTTTTGCATTCCAGCAGCATTAGCAAACTAGAACACCATCCATTAGTTCAACTACATAAAGCACATGGATTCTCACAGCAAGCCAGAGCCAAAGTACTAGCTTGGAGCCTTGGGACTGAATTTAATGCTCAAATAAGATGCACAAATAATTTGTAATTACCACATCAATTTGGTACAAATGGTAGCTATTGAAATGTTTTGCCCCTTTGCAATCTCTTTCTCCCTATCGGCCTTTTACTCCCAAGGTAGGCCCAGTCTAGTTCAGAAGGAATGTGCACTTGTAGATGTTGGAATCAGTAAGAAGTTGCTGTTATTCTGAGATATCTGCCTGCCCAATTCCCTTGCTTGCCTAACTCTGCTATTGTCTAGCTGATAAGTGTAGACATGCAAAGAGGTTTACTGACCACTTTCTTAACAGTATAGACAAGGTCTTTGCCAAGAATGTCTCTCCATCTGTTCACCTGGTTCCCTCCATCTCAGATTTTAAGACCCTTCTCAATGTCACCTCCTCTGTGATCACTCCTGAAACCTCTGGCAGATTTAGTCCTTTCTCTGCACTCACTCACCCCTCTGTCCTCTTCTCTATTATGCCATGTGTAGTATCAATGCCTGTTCCCTTATAGGCAGGAACCATATCTTCCTTTTTTCATTCCCTTCCTTTTCTTCCTGCCTCAGGGCCTAGCACAAAGATTGGTGTATAGGAGATGCTCAGTAAACACTCACTGAAAAGGGGTAGTGGGTTACTGAATGCTCTGCTGGGGAAAGCCCTTAGGCCAAGAGCTTGGCCACTCAAGTGTTGCTCCCAGTCTAGCAGCATCAGGACACCTGGGAGCTTGTTAAAAGTGCAGAATCTCAGGCCCTGCTCCAGTCCAAGTGACATAATCTGCATTTAACAAGATACCCAAGTGTTTCTCATGATCATTAAAGTTCGAGAAGCACTGTGGCAGAGAGTAAAAACCAAAGGAAACACAGGAACAAGCTAAAGGTCAGAACAGGTTCAAACTCTCACCAACAAAAGGGATACCGGAACTGTTCAGAGCAGCCTAGGAGAGCATCTGGCTGACTGTGATTGCCCATGGTCCCCAGATCCCTCCATGTCATGTTTGCCCTATCGGGCCCAAGCAGAGGACACCTTGACTGTGAGGTTCAAAGACCAGTGTGCAGCCAGGTGGCCTGAGAACTGGCTCTTTGCTATGTTACAAAGCCAGCATGTCTCATCACTTTGCATTTGAAACTCCGGAGACTTCTTTGGTCCAACTTTGCTCCAAATCATTAAGAGTACAAATCATTTTTACTCAACCCTCAGGTTTCTGTTAATTTTTCCAATTTCCTTTTTTATTATCATTATTTTTTTAGAGAAAGAAGACAATTTTAGCTCAATTAATGCCATTGTACATATGAAAAGCCCCATAGTGGTACCATTTCTTTCTAAGGAAATGAAAAGGTCATTATGCTCCAAATCACATGTATCTCTCAGCTGTTCCAGGAGACAAAAAAAAATCTTTCTAATTAGTCATTTGTGAGGCCTTTGTCAGTTGAAAATATCCTTTCCGTCTAATGCTCCTGGCTCCAAGGTTTATCGCTACTTCCCCAACTCAAAATGAGTTGGAATTTTCCAAGTCCACTCACCATCCTATGCTGCTATAGACCAAATTTTACCTGAGACAAGAATCCAGGAAGCCATCAGTCAGAGCCAATGAGCAGACAGAAGTGGTCATCATTTAAAAGCTTAGATACTGAAACCTCAACTAAGCTGCCTCCAACAGATGTCAAATCACATCCCCTGACCACATGTCCCTGTCCTTTGAACTCTCTCACACTTTCACTCCCACCCACCTTCTCCTTCACCTCAGGTAGGCCACTGGTCCCTTTACATCCAGTCCAGCAGTCTCCAGCAGCCAACTCCAAATCTCTCTTCCTTCCCTCCCAAGCCAGGCCCCCATCTGTGGGGGATCGGTAGATCACCTTTGTCTCCAGTACTCTAGATTCCTTTGCATCGCTTTCCCATGCACCCACCTAACCAAACCTCAATCCTGGATGAATGAATAATTCGCAGTCCATTTTCTTTGCTTTTAGATCCCCCTTCTAAGACTCACTGGAGAAAGTCATACAACCATAGGTTTGACCTCATTACAAACTAATGGTTGGTTCCCAGTTTAGCCATCATTATTGCCAGGCAATCATTTGCCATGGCCATAGTGACCTGCTCCCCATTTCTCATCCAGCAAATAAGGATGGGCAATTAGGTTGTGAGTAAGAGGAAAGCATAAAAAGGCATTGTGTGCCTGCTAAGAATTGGCCAGCAAAACTCTTTGAATGTTTACATTTGCCAGTCACTACTCTAAACTTCCTCTGCTTTCCTCAAGCTCACCACAGTTTATCTTGTCCCCTCCATGAGGATCCCAGAAGCAATTCCTTTCTCATACCAAAGTAAATAATTTGCCTTCTATGAGAAACTGGTTGATTTTATCTTTTGAATCTTGGAGTCACATAATGAGGATCTTTTCTCTTAGCTGCTAAAAATTCCAATGTAAACTGAAATTTCAGAATCCCACAGCAGGCATTGTGTATACAAACCTACCACTGGCACCATCTTATTTTCAAATTTTTAGTTTTGCTTAGTCTTGATATCAAATCTTTTAAAATCCAGTTGTATTGCAAACGTTTTGAAACTTTTCATAAATCCATTTTTTGAGCAAAGAGAAGTATAAAAAGAAAAGAAAAGAAACGTCTAACCTTATCTTACAGACACACTGTCATCATCTGTTGCTGGGACAGAAATCTCTTGGGAATGTAGCAAGTGGATGAATCAACAGCTTCCAATCAGTTGTGCTGCTGTCTTTATCAGGGGATATTGAAACCTTTGTTACTCTCCAAGGCTGTTTATGAGAGTCATGTTTCTTTCAGTGAGGAGAGAATCTAAAAATAGCCAGCAGCTAAGGGACAGTCCTAACTTGCTGTCCTGGTCCTAGTTTGCAACAGTTCCCTCTCCCAACTCACCTCATCACCAAATTGCAAGCCATGAGAAGGACTCCATTCTGTAGGCAAAGGAGAGCAACTGAAGAGTTTTAGGTCAAGTTTGTCTAAGGTATATTACTCTGGCTGCAGCATGAGGAACAAACTAGAGAAGAGTGGGATGACCTACTAAAAACTGTTGCAAGAAGCTAGGGGAGAAGTAATAAGGGCTGTATCAGTCAGGGTCCAACAAGGAAAACAGAAACCACTATAATTTTTTTATAAGAAATATAATGTATGGAACTGGATACATAGAAGAAGAATTATTGAAGAGTTAAACTGGGTACAATGTGGCAGGTAACCACTACTTCTCCTAGACTAGAGAGACAAAGAGAGGACACCAGGTTTCCAGAGACCTGGAACAGAGTCACTTGGTGGAAACCGGAATCTTGGAGGGTTTGATGGTGGGAGCTGGAGTCATAGAGGAAACGCATATGATTCAAGGAAGACAGAGAGGATAAAAATACATACCCTGGCTTCCCCCTCCCTCTCACCATCCAGTCTCTCTCCAGGAGGCACAAGAGCCTAGGAAGTGCAGCCTGAAAAACAGAATGGAGCAGGGGAAGGGTTAGGAATAGATATGAGAACAAATGGGCCAGCACAAGGGCCTAAACCAAGCTGGTGGCAGTAGGGACAGAGTCAAAAGTCATTTAGGAGTAAAAGTGATAGGATTGTTGGAGCATTGATTTCCAGTTCTGATAACTTCTAGATTAATCATGGTGCTCTTTTTCAGGAGATGAGGCTGGTTTGTTCTTGAACTTGAGGTATGGATTAAGCCTCAAAGTGGAGGTGCCTGGGGGACAATTGCATACTTAGCTCTGAAGCTCAGAAGAGAGCTTAGGTTGGAGAGAGGGAATAGATGATATTATCCAGGGAGTATGTGGTGACAGAAATGAGGTTGAGAGGGCCTGGGGCAGAGTCCCAAGGAGCACCTTCATTTAAGGGTTGGATGGAGAAAACTGAGAAGGACTAGCCAGAGATGGGAAGAGAGCTAGGAAAAAGTGTTCTATGGATGCAAAGAGAAGAGAACTTCAAGGAGGAAGGCTGGATGTGTTCTATCCTAGAAACCTTGACAAACTTAGCCTTCTCTTCTCTGCATTACCTTCCTCCATAACATGAGCCTCTTCCTGGCTCTGCCCTGGCACTGAGGGACATTGCAAGGTCTTCAGTCTGAGCACCTAAAAGCCCTGTTGCCATCACTGTCTGTACCATGCTACATAACCTGAGCACCTGCCCTCCTCTGTGCTCAACAGTGTGCTGTGTAATGTTGGAGCCACCAAGATGGCTCAGAAGTGGTCATGGCTGACTGAGATCCCTATCTAGTGGGCTAAGTGATGCATCTGCACGCAGAGAACAACTCCCACACAGAAACACATCCTGTGGTGGTCAGAGCATGAGACACTAGAGAGGAGTAGGCTCCTTTGAGGAGGTGACTCTGAGCTGAAGCTGCAGAAAGGTAAGTCTGAGAGAGGAGAGCCTGAGTGTAGTAATAAAACTGCAGCAGCATGGAGGGCAGGGAGCAACAGGACATGAGCTAGAGCTGGAGCCATGGATTCAAGTCAGGGGTGGTGGGAGACCAGGAAGCAGGGGAGGGAAGATGGAGCCTAAAATGGGATATGGAGTTCTGAGAGGCAGAGGCAAACTGGCCATCTGGCATTATGGCCTTACTCCTCACTGATGTCCTGGGTGCTGGGCATGTCCATGTGCATTATTCCACAGAGCTACACGCCAACCCAGAGCCCCCACCTCTTTAGCTAAAGCAGTCCCCGGCTCCTGGAACCACATTACTATATCAAATCTTCCTTGTCCTACTTAGCAATTGGGCCATTACTTATGCATTCATTGAATGTTTTCCCTCTCACTCCCACCTCCATAGACTATAAGCTCCCTAATGGCATGGTGTTGTGTGGTTGTGTTTCTACTGCTTAGCACAATCAGGCATGAAATTGGTGCTCAGTAAATATTTGTTGACCAACTGTGCCAGTTTGGATGTATTATGTCCCCCAAAATGCCATGTTCTTTGATGCAATCTTGCGGGGACAGACATAGTGGTGTTGATTAGGTTGGCATCCTTTGTTTCCATGGAGATGTGACTCAATCAACTGTGGGCAAGACCTTTGATTGGATAATTTCCATGGAGGTGTTACCCTGCCCATTCAGGGTGGGTCTGAATTAAATAACTGGAGTCATATAAAAGAGCTCACAAACAGAAGGACCTCAGAGCAACTGCAGCCAAGACAGGCATTTTTAAGACAACCATTGAAAGCTGACGCTGACATTTTGGAGAACGCCGTTTTGAAATGCAGCCTGGGAGCAAGCAGATGCCAGTCACATGCCTTCCCAGCTAAGAGGGGTATTCCGGACGCCATTGGCCTTCCTTCAGTGAAGGTATACTTGTGTTGATGCCTTCATTGGGACATTTCATGGCCTTCAGACTGTAACTTTGTAACCAAATAAATCCCCTTTATAAAAGCCAATCCATATCGGGTATTTTGCATAATGGCAGCATTAGCAAACCAGAACACCAACTGAAAGCTGGAAAGGGCTGGCAATGTGGTCCACACTCCACACTGCACAGCTGGGGAAACTAAGACCCAGAAAGATGAAGTGGCTGCCTCAGAACTGCCAGCAGGAAGGGTCGAAGCTGGAATTGAAATACAGGCATCCCAATTCCCATTTTGCCATCACTGTTCTCCCACAGCTGCTTCTGTGGCCCTAGCTGGAGATTGTAGACCACCCAGAAAGGGAGGAACTTGCTCCCTTGCAAGTGGCAGGAACTCAGGCCCTGGAATCCAAGATGTGGGTTCTAATCCTGGCTTTGAGCAAGTGACTTAACTTTTTTGAGCCTCAGTTTCTGAATGTCTCAAATTGAACCTCTCAAGGATGTTGGGAAGACCCATCAATATAGTGGGCAGTGTTCAAAAAAGCATCCTGAGGAAGGGGTTCAGGATCCTAGCCTATGGCCTTTTGCAGGAGGGGCTCCCTGCTAGGACAAAGGTTGGTCCTGGGACCATCAAGGGCATTCTCTCTGTGAGTTCCCATGAGCCTCTGCCTGGTTACTGACCGTGGCACTCACTAGGGCTGATCCTAGAGGGTGAGAGAGGCCAGCAGGACATTTCACATGGCTTATCCAGATGGAGGGAAGGCAGAGGGTGGGAAGGCAGCCCCCTCTCAAGGGTACACATGGGCAGGGACAAGCACAGAGGACAGTGGTGTTTGGGGAAGATCCCAGACCTGGTAGCATAAGCAGCCCAGCTCTGCCACAGCTGGACTTGCTGGCCACTGTGGGTAAGGCTCTGTTGTTTCTTGTCCTCAAAAAGGACCTCAAAGTCCCAGTCTTCCTACTTGGCATTCATTGCTATTCCTTGATCTGTACAGTGATCTTTGTAAAGAAGCAAGGGGACCAGCAGCTGCTCAGGGGCAGGTACCACAGGCCACTAGAAAATCACAGGCCTCAGAGGCAAAAGCCTGATGTGATATTTAACTCAGCCCCTTACCTTGTGTAAGACTCTTTACCAATTTGAAGCACCGATTTCTGGCTCCCAAAATGGTAATTTGGAGCCTAATACTGCAACCCCCCCCCCAAGATTGGATAAAAAGCAAATGAAATGCACATATACAAGAACATAGGAAACCATAAACCCTTCACTGCAATGCCTTAGACCCTCCTAAGACCTCCATTTATGATGAAGACAGTCAGACAGTTGCATGTTTTGGCAGATGCACACTTCTGACCAACTTGGACCACTTCTACCAGAAGGATAGTTTGACTACAAACCAACAGGAAGAAATTTTGGGGGATGGCAAATATATTTCATACTTCAACTGGGGTGGTGGTTATAAGGAAATATATATCTGTCAAAACTCTGAATTGTCTCCAGTATTTCATAGAAAAAGTAAGCAGAAAATCAGTAGGAATATAGATGACCTAAACAGCAACATCAATCAACTTGACCTAATAGACATTTACAGAATACTCCATCCAACAATAGCAGAGTAACCATTACTCTCAATTGTATATGGAACAGTCACCAACATAGATGATATTCTGGGTCATAAAACACATCTTAACAAACTGAAAACAATACAAATAATTAAAAAGTATGTTTTTAGACCATAATTGTAATTAAACACAAAATCAATAGCAGAAAGACATCTGTAAAACTCCCCCAAATATTTGGAAAATTTAAAATATGCTAGTAAATAATTCATGAGTTAAAGAAGAAGTCTCAGGAGAAATTTAAGTATACATTAAATTGAATGAAAATGCAAATACAAAATATTGAAATTTGTGGGAGGCTGCTAAACCAGTGTGCTTAGAAGGAATTTCATAGCATTAAATGTTTATATTAGAAAAGAAAGAAAATCTAAAATCAATATCCTAAACTTTTACCTTAGGAAACTAGAGAAAGAAGAGAAAATTAAATCTAAAGCAAGTCACAGAGAGGAAATAATAAAAATTGGAGGAGAAATCAATGCATTAAAAACAGGAAAAAATAAAGAAAAGCAATGAAACCCAAAACAGTTTCTTTGAAAAGATCAGTAATATTGATCAAACTCTAGCCAGTCTAACCCAAGAGAAAAAGAAAAAGACAAAAGTTACCATATCAGGAATTAAAGAAAGAATATCACTACTGATCCCATGGATATTAAAAGTATAATAAGGGAATACTTCAACCATAGTCTTTAGTCATAAATTCAATAACTAAGATGAAATTATAAATTCCTGGAAAGACACAAACTATCAAAACTCACACAAGGAGAAATAGATAATGTCAATAGCCTTGTATCTATCAAATAAATTTTATTTTTAGTTTAAAACCTCCCTCAAAACAAACACCAGGCCATGATGGTTTCATTAGGGAATATTAACAAAGAAAGAAAAAAACAATACCAATTCTATGCAGTCTCTTCCAGCAAATATAAGAGGAGGGAACACAACCCAATACATTTTATGAGGCCAGCATTACTCTAATACCAAAACCATATGAAGACATTACAAGAAGAAAAGAATACTATAGTTGAATACCTCTCATACATGTAGATGCAAGAAATTCTTGCAAAATATTAGCCTATCAAACCCAGCAATGCATCAAAAGGATAACACATTACAACCAAGTGGCATTTATCACAAGAATGCAAGGCTGTTTCAACAGTCAAAAATCAAACAACGAAATCCACCATTTTAATAGACTAAATGAAAGACACCATATGAGTGAATCAATTGATGCAGAAAAAATCATTCAACAAAATTCAACATCCTTTCTTGATTAAAAAAAAAAAGCACTCAACAAACTATGAATAGATGGAAACTTTCTTAACTTAATAAAGGGTACCTGTGAAAACCCTAAAGCTAACATCATACTTAATGGTGAGAGACCATGTTTTCCCTCTAAGTTCAGGAACAAGGCAAGGATGTCCATTCTCACCACTCCAATTGAATACTGTACTGGAAGGCCTATCTAATGAACTAAGGAAAGAAAAATAAATAAAAACCATACAGATTGGAAAGGAAATAAAGTGCTTTTATTTGAAGATGACATGATCTTCTATGTAGAAAATCCCAAAGAACCTCCAAAGGAAAACCCTCCTGGAACCCATAAATGAGTGTAATAACATCGCAGGATACTATAGGTCAATTACAAAATTCAAATGTCAAATACAGTCTTTTAAAAAATATTAGACAAGGTGTCATCTATGGCAGTGTTTTTGTTTATGATTCATGAATCAGGTAGTGTCCAAACCACACTTGTAAAAGAGCTTCACCGTGGGAATGGAAAGGAGGACCTTATATGGTACAAACGTGGAAGGAAGAGAGGAAATGTTCTGATTGTTTGACGTCAGTTTTCCACTTTACATAGGGGAGACTTACATAGTGGAGAGCAAATATACATTGATTAGTATGGCATGCTTGTCCATTCTGACAAACTATCTCTACTGGACTGAAACTGGTTTATCATCAAGTGTTGCTTATCTGCAGTTCTGTAGGGTGCATTCCATTGTTCCATCTTCTTGGAAAGTCCCTGCAGGTCAATTGTTTTTGTTTTCTGGAAAATCCAATCTCTGAAAGAGGTCCTTCCCGGCAGTGCCTAATGCAGGCAGCCATTTTATTTTAATTAACAATTCCTATATTCCAACAATGTAATTTAAAAATTTTTAAAAATAGAGTATCATTTATAATAGCACCAGAAAAATGAAGTAGCTATGTACTAATATAACAAATATGTGCAAGATACGCATGGGGAAAACTTTAAAACATCAATGAAAGCAGTCAAAGCAGAACCAAAGAAGAGAAATATACTGTGTTCATGCACTGTTAAGATGTCAATTCTCCCCCATTTTGATCTATAGATTCAAGGTAATCTCAATTAAAATTCCAGCATGCATTTTTTGTGGACATAGTTGAGCTAATTCAAAAATTTATATGGAAAGGCAAAGGGACTAGAATAGCTATACTATATCTGAAAAAGAAGAATCAAGTCATAGGACTTGCATTAACCAGTATAAAGTCTTATAAAGCTATAATAATTGAGACAATGTGATATTGGGGATCGGATAGGCATACATATCAATGGAACATAATAAAGAGCTCACAAACCCACAATAATTTAGTCTACTGAATTTCCTCCTAAGATAAGAAACAAAGAAAGGATGCCCACTATCACCATTCTTATTCAATATATTACTGGAAATAAAAGGCATACAGATTGAAATGGAAGAAATAAAACTGTCCCTATTTTCAGAAAACATGATTGTTAAGTAGAAAATGCCAAGGGACCTATAAAAAAAGCCCTCCTAGAACTATGAAGTTAGTTTAGCAAAGTCACAGGACACAAGATAAACATACAAAAATCAATTGTATTTCTATATTTAAGAAAGAAAACATGAACACTGCAATTAAAAATAAAATATTTATAATCACTTGGATGAAAATTAAATATTTAGTTTTAAATCTAACAAAACACATACAGGACTTATATGCTGAAAATGACAAAACGTTGCTGAAAGACATCAAAGAATACCTGAAAAATGGTAAGGCATACCACGTTTATGAACTGAAAAATGTAGTAAAAATGTTAATTCTTTCCATATTGATATACAGGCTTAATGCAATTCCTATCAAAATTCCTTCAAGATATTTTTGTAGACACAGACAAGATTACTCTAAAACTTATATGGAAAGGCAAAGGAATTAGAATAGCTAAAACAGTTTTGAAAAAGAATAATAAATTGGAAGGAATCAGTCTACCTGATTTCAAGACATTATATAACTATAGCAATCAAGACAAAAGTGTAAAAGCAATTCAATGGAGAAAAGATAGCTTATTTAACAAATGGTGCTGAGCAATTGAACATTCACAGGCATAAATAGAAAAAAGAAAGAAGACAGGAAAGGAAGGAAAGAAGGAAGGAAGGAAAAAAAGGAAGGAAGGAAGGAAAGAAGGAAGGGAGATCTAAACTGCATACCTTAAAATATTATCTCAAAATAATTGACTGATGTAATTGTAAAACATAAAGTTTTACTTTAAAAAACTATAAAGTTTTTAGGAGAAAACTATAGGAGAAAATCTTTGGGGGCTGGTGCTAGGCAAAAAGTTCTTACACAACATCAAAAACATGATGCATAAAAGGAAAAATTGATAAATTAGACTTTATCATATTAAAAACTTTTGCTCTGCAAAAGACCCTCAGAGTTTGAAAAGACATGCTACAGACTGAGAGAAAATATATCTGCAAACCATATGTCTGACAAAACACTACTATCTAGAATATATAATGAGTTCTCAAAACTCAACAGTAAAGAAACAATCCAATTAGAAATTGGGCAAAAGACATGAAGAGACATTTTATCAGAAAGAATATACAGATACCAAATAAGCTAATGAAAAGATGTTCAACATTGCTAGCCATTAGAGAAGTAAAATTAAAATCACAATGCGTTATCATTCCACACCTATCAGAATGGCTAAAATAAAAAAATATTGACACTAAATGCTGGCAAGGATGTGGAGAAACTTGATCACTCATGCATTGCTGGTAGGAAGGTAAATGGTACAGACGCTCTGGAAAAGTTTGGCAGTTTCTCATAAAACTAAACATGAAATTACCATACAGTCCATACACTCATGGGCATTTGTCTAGAGAAGTGGAAACCATGTTTACACAAAACCTGTAGATGAGTGTTCATGGCAGCTTTATTCATACTAGCCAAACACTGAAAATTGCCCAGATGTCCTTCCATGGGATAATGGGTTAAACAAAGAGTGGTACATCCACACTGTGGAATACTACTCAACAATAAAAAATTAACTGTTGATATACACAACCACTTGGATGAATCTGCAGAGAATTATGCCAAGTGAAAAAACCAATCCCAAAATATTTTTTCCTTGAAATGAAAAGCATGAAAAAGGAGAACAGATGAGTGGTTGCCAGGGGTTAAGCCACGGGGTGGGAGCAGGAGGAGGGGGCGTGGCTATAAAAGAGCAACCCAGGGGATGACTGTGGTGATGGGAATGTTCTGTATCTTGACTGAGTCTATGTCAATATCCCAGTTGTGATACTGTACTACAGTGTTGCAAAATAGCATTAGGTGAAGCTGACTAAAAGTTACATGGGACCACTCTATATTATTTCTTAAAACTGCATGTGAATCTACAGTTATCTCCAAACAAAAAATTTAATTTAAAAAATTCCCTGTAGACAATGCTCCCCTTTACTGCCTGCTCTAGGAAGATCGCACCCACTGCCCTGCCCTAGGTAAACCAAAGCCCCATTCCAAGTTTCCTCAGCAATAAAGTGGACTACCCGTGTTGGATCTGGGGATCCACCCACCATTATTTCAGTCCTTGGGGTTCTGTCGATGACCTTTATTAGGATGAGATGTTTGGCCCTTCTGAGGGCCTTCAGTTGCTTACAGCCTAGGGTGTGCAGCAAACACCACTATGAGGTAGGGGGCCTGGAGGTGACATAACTGTCTGCCTTTTGGGGGTGGCACTTCCACCCCATGCACCTCACCCCATGGTAGCAATCTACACCCTGCGATAGCCCTACCCTCACCACCAGCAAACACATGCAGAAACATCAAACCCTTTTCCCCCTTGCCCATGGGCTAGTGCTAAGGAGGAAATTGGCATCAGTGCTCAGTTCTGTCCCAGTCCTTTTCCCCAATATCTTGCTCACCGTGGACCTGCTGGTCAGACCCCCACCCCTGCAGGACCCCACCTCCTCCCTCCTCATACACCTGCCTCTTCCCTTCTTTCCCTCCCTCCCTCCCCACCATCAGAGAACTCGCAGACACACACATCTCCTTTCACAACTCATTGATTTTATTTTAATTGTCATTATCAGTGTGCTCTATTGGTTTCCGATTCAGGCTCTCTGCCTGATTCAGGCTGGCAGTTTCTTGGCAGGCAGATCTCTGGGCGTTGAGGAGAATGGGGAGTCATTGCTTAAGGGATACAGAGGTTCTGTTTGAGGGGTTGAAAAAGTTTGGGTAATGGATATTGGTCATAGTAGCACAATATTGTGAATATAACTATCACCACTGAATTGTACACTTGAAAATGGTTAAGATGGGAAATTTTGAATTGTGTGTGTGTGTGTATATATATATTTCTACGATAAAAGGCTTTTAAAAAGTGAAGGAGAAATAAAGACTTTCTCAGACAAATAAAAACTAAGGGAATTAATCACCAGCAGGCCTGCTCAGCGGGGAATGTTAGAAGTTCTTCAAGCAGAAGGAAAGTGATATAGATCAGAACACTGGATCTATATAAAGAAACGAAGAGAATTAGAGAAGGAATAAATGAAGGTAAAATAAAACTTTATAGCTATTGTTTAATAATAACAGCAATGCACTGAGTAATTTTAGCATATGGATAAGTGAAATTAATGATAGAAACATCACAAGGGGCAAGAAGGAGGAATTGGGTATTGTTCTAGTTTGCTAATGCTGCTGAAATGCAAAACACCAGAGATGGATTGGCTTTTATAAAAGGGGGTTTATTTGGTTACACAGTTACAGTCTTAAAGCCATGAAGTGTCCAAGGTAACATATCAGCAATCGGGTACCTTCAATGGAGGATGGCCAATGGTGTTGGGAAAACCTCTGTTAGCTGGGAAGGCATGTGGCTCACATCTGCTCCAAAGTTCTGGTTTCAAAATGGCTTTCTCCAAGGATGTTCCTCTCTAGGCTGCAGTTCCTCAAAAATGTCACTCTTAGTTGCACTTGGGATATTTGTCCTCTCTCAGCTTCTCCAGAGCAAAAGTCTGCTTCCAACGGCCATCTTCAAACTGTCTCTCATCTGCATGTCCTGTGCTTTCTTCAAAGTGTCCCTCTTGGCTGTAGCAGCTTGTTCCTTCTGTCTGATCTTATATAGTGCTCCAGTAATTTAATTCAGACCCACCCTGAATGGGTGGGCCAACACCTCCATGGAAATTATCCAATCAGCGTCATCACCCACAGTTGGGTGGGGCGCATCTCCATGGAAACACTCAAAGAATTCCAATCTAATCAGCACTAAAATGTCTGTCCCACAAGATTGCATCAAAGAATATGGCTTTCTCTGGGGGACATAATACATTCAAACCAGCACAGGTATATTCTGCTATAAGGTGAAGTGCTATAATGTTGTTTGAAGTAGACTTAGATTAATTAAAAATATATATTGTAAATGTTAAAGGAAATAATGAGTTTTTTAAAGTATGTGTGATACTCTGAGAAGAAATAACACAGAATTGTATTGAATGCCGAATTAAAACCAGAGAAGGCAGAAAGAGAGGAGAAAAGAAACAAAGAACAAGTGCAATTAAAAGAAAACAGTCACAAACTTGGTAATCCAACTCTATCAATAATCACTTTAAATATCAGTTGTCTAAATCTCAATTAAAAGACAGAGACTTCCAGATTGAATAGAAAAAAATAACAGCCAACTATTTTGTTGTCTACAAGACATCCATTTTAAATATAATGAACCAGATAGGTTAAAAATAAAGGGATGGAAAAAGATATACCATGCTAACATTAATGAAAAGAAAGCTGGAGTAGCTATATTAATTTCAGATAAAGCCAACTTCAGAATAAGGGAATTATCAGGGATAAAGTAGGACATTACATAACAAAAAAGAATTCAATTATCCAAGAACATACAGAAATCCTAAATTTGTATACATCTAACCAAAAAAAAAAGTGTGAGAATATGTGTGCCAGTTTAAATATATTATGTCCCCCAGAAAAAGACATATTCTTTGATGTAATCTTGTGGGGCAGACATATTAGTGGGGATTAAGTTGAACATTTGGATTAGGTTGTTTGCATGGAAATGTGCCCCACCCAACTGTAGGTGATAACTCTGATGAGATATTTCCATGGAGGTGTGGCCCCACCCATTCAGGGTGGGCCTTGGTCAGTGGAGCCATATAAGTCAGCTGACAAACAGAAGGAACTCAGTGCAGCTGTGAGTGATGTTTTGAAGAGGCGCTACAGCCAAGAGGGACACTTTGAAGAAAGCACAGAAGCTGCAGATGAGAGACAGTTGAAGACAGCTGATGAAAGCAGACTTTTGCTCCAGAGAAGCTAAGAGAGGACAAATACACCAAGTGCAACTAAGAGTGACATTTTTGAGGAGCTGAAGCCTAGAGAGGAACGTCCTGGGAGAAAGCCATTTTGAAACCAGAACTTTGGAGCCAACGCCAGCCACATGCCTTCCCAGCTAACAGAGGTTTTCTGGACGCCATTGGCCATCCTCCAGTGAAGGTACCCAATTGCTAATGTGTTACCTTGGACACTTTATGGCCTTAAGACTGTAACTGTGTAACCAAATAAACCCCCGTTTATAAAAGCCAATCCATCTCTGGTGTTTTGCAAAATGGCAGCATTAGCAAACCAGAACAATATGTGAGGTAAAATCTGATAGCACGGAAAGGAAAATATACAAATCCACAATTACAGTTGGAAATTTTATCACTCCTCTGTCAGTAATTGATAGACGAAGCAAGAAGATAAGTAGTAGGAATATAGATGACCTGAAGAGCACTGTCAATTAACTTAGATATTGTTGACGTAAAATACTCCATCTAGGAACAATGTAATACACATTTTTCTCAAGCTCACATGGCACATCCACCAAGATAGACCACATTCTAGGCCATAAAACACACCTTAAAACTTTTAAAGAATAGAAATTATACAAAGTATATTAACACACCCCACTGGAATTAAACTAGATATATTTATAACTGAAAGATAACTAGAAAATCTCCAAATATTTTAAAATTCAGCAACACACTTATTAATATCTCACAGGTCAAAGAAGAAACCTCAGCAGAAATTAAAATATGTTTTGAATAAAATTGAAATGAAAATGCAAGTAATAAAAATTTGTGGGGCACAGCAAAAGCAGTGCTGAGGTAAACTTATAGTTCTAAGTGCATGTTTTTAAAAAGAGAGATCTAAAATCAATAACCTAAGATTCCACCTCAGGAATCTCGAGAAACAAGAGCAATTTAAATGTGAAGCAAGCAGTGGACAAAAAATGAAAAACAGAGAAGAAATCAATAAAATTGAATACAGGAAAGCGATAGAGAAAATCAATGAAACCAAAAGCTCTTCTTTGAAAATATCAATGAACTCAATAAATTTCTAGCCAGGCTAACCAAAAAAAAAAAAAAAAGAGAGAGAAAGAAACACAAATTACCAGCATCAAAATTGAAAGAGGGTTTCTCCCTACTGATCCCATGAACACTAAAAGGACAATAAAAATATTACAAATAACTCAAAGCCAGAAATTTGATTACTTGAATAAAGTTATCTAGAAAGACACAAACTACCAAAATTCACATAAGGAGGAATATATAACCCAAATAGCCCTATAACCATAAAAAACTGAATCAGTAATTAATGTCCTTTCAAAAAAAAAAAAAAAGCACTCAGCCCAGATAATTTCACTGGTGAAATCTACCAAAGACTTACAGGTGAATTAACACTAACTCACAATCTCTTCCAAGAAATAGAAGCAAAGGGAACACTGTCTACCTCATTCTATGAAACCAGCATCACTGTAACAACAAAACAAGTTAAAGATATTACAAGAAATGAGAACTACAGACCCATATCTTTAATAAACATAGACCCTAAATTTTTCAAAAATATAAGCAATTTGAATCCAAAAATATATAAAAATTATACACCATAACCAAGTGGGATTATTCTACTTATGCAAGGCTGCTACAGCCTTCAAATATGAATCCATATAATCCACAATATACTGACTAAAGAAGCAAAACATGATAATACCTGATTATAAAAATAAACACTTTACAAAATCTAATACCATTCATGAAAAATACTCTCAGCAAACTGTTGCCAACATAATGCTTAATGGTATGACACAAGGATGTTCTCTTTCAACACTCCTATTCAACATCATACTAAGAATTCCTAGTTAGTGCAATAGGACAAGAAAAAGAAATAGAAGGTATGAAAATTGGAATGGAAGAATTAAAATTATATTTATTCTCAGATGACATGGTTGTATATGTATAAAATACTGAAGAATCTACAAAAAAAATCCCTAGAACTAATAATTGAGTATAGCAAGGTTGCAAGATATAAGGTCAACATAAAAAAGTCAATTGATTTTCTATATACCAGCAGTGAACAGTTGGAATTTGGGATTAAAAAAAAATACCAACTACAATTACTCCAAAAATTGAAATACCTAGTGTCCTAGTTTGCTAATGCTGCAGAATGCAAAACACCAGAGATGGACAGGCTTTTATAAAACGGGGGTTTATTTCACTACACAGTTACAGTCTTAAGGCCACAAAGCATCCAAGGTAACACCTCAGCAATCGGGTACCTTCACCGGAGGATGGCCAGTGGTGTCCGGAAAACCTCTTTTAGCTAGGAAGGCAGCTGGCGTCTGCTCCAAAGCTCTGGCCTCAAAACGGCTTTCTCCCAGGACATTCCTTTCTAGCAAGCTTGCTTCTCTTCAAAACATCACTCCCAGCTGCACTCTCTTTTTTCCCCCTGAGTCAGCTCATTTATATAGCTCCACTGATAAGGGCCCACCCTGAATGGGTGGGGCCACGCCTCCATGGGAACATCTCATCAGAATCATTGCCCACAGCTGGGTGGGGCACATTCCAAGCAAATCCAACCAGCACCAAAACTTCTGCCCCACACAAGACCACAAAGATAATGGCATTTGGGGGACACAATACACTCAAACCGGCACATTCCACCCCCTGGACCCCAAAATGACATTATCTTTCCAAATACAAAATATATTCATTCCATCACAATATCACAAAAACTTAAATCATTTCAGTAACAAAAGTTAAGTACAAAATCCCATCAAAATCAGTTTAGGCTTGGTCAGTTCTAAGACATAATTCTTTCTTTAGCTGTGGATCTGTGAACTTAGAACAAGTTGTGTACTCCCAATATACAAAGGACAGACATTCATAGGATAAACATTTCCATTGCCATAAGGAGAAACAGTAAGGAAAACAGGGTTAACAGGAGCAAAACAGTTCCTAAAACCCGCAGGACAAACTCCATTAGATTTCAAAGTCTGAGAGTCACTAACAAAACAATGTTGCATCCTTGGGGCTTGAGAGAGTGGGAGCCTAACCCTTCCCAAGGGCCTTTTTGGCAGCTGTTTCTTCTCCAAATGCTTGGGTGAGTGCTCCAACATATCCACACATTGGGGAGACCACCTTCTCGGCTCCACCCTCCTCAAACCTCGGGGCAGCTCCCGGATTCCCTTCCATCTCCGGGGCACATGCTCAACCCCTTCAGAACAGTGTGGTGGCAGCCAGGCTCTCCCCAATTCCCTGGGAATGTGCTCCAACCTCTTTGGGACCTGAGGTGGCAAAACTCTTCCAGAGCATCGAGGCGGAAAGCCCGCCCTCGACCTCCAGGGCAAACTCACCCTTTCCATGCATGTGGGCTGCTCTGCTCTCCCAGCCCGAGACCTCCTGACTCCAGACCTCAACCTCCATGGCTCTGTCTTTGAAAAGATTTTTCCTTTAATTTTTTCCTTGTCTGTCTCCTCCAGTCCAGACCGGCAATGGCTCTGTCTATAAAGATCTCGCAAAAATTCTGTTGGCTTTGCATGAAGCATGCAGGGGTCAAAGCCATCAGACAGTAGGACTTTCCACAAATCCTTTCTGCTTAACTCCTTTTCCAATCTTGGCTTGTACTGAAATGGTGGCTGGGTTCCATGTTTGGTTCCATCCTCACGTTGGGCTGTAGCTTCTGGGATTCCACCCACTGGAAGCTCGTAATTTTCCAAGCCATCAACTTCTGGTTTCTTTGAACCCAAGAGTTCAGTTCTAAGTTTATCTCTCTCTGCTCGCATTTTACTATAAGCTGCAAGGAGAAGCCAGGATACATCTTCCACACGTAGTCTGGAGATCTCCTCAGTTAAGTATTCCAGGTTGTTGCTTCCAGATTCTTCCTTCCGTCTGACACCAGGACTCAATTTTGCCAAATTCTCTGCCACTTTAAAACAAGGATCACCTTTCTTCCAGTTCACAACAACACATTGATCATCTCTGTTCAAGGCCTCATCCAAAGTATCTTTAGAGTCCATATTTCCACAAACAGTCTCTTTAAAGCAGTTTTGGCCTTTTCTATCAAGCTCCTCACAACTCTTCCAGAAACTCCCCCTTATCCATTTAAAAAGCCGTTCCAACATGTTTGGTATTTGCAAACTCAGCAGCAAAAGCACCCCACTTCTCTGGTACCAAAATCTGTCCTAGTTATAAAACGGGGGTTTATTTCACTACACAGTTACAGTCTTAAGGCCACAAAGCATCCAAGGTAACACCTCAGCAATCGGGTACCCTCACCGGAGGATGGCCAGTGGTGTCCGGAAAACCTCTGCTAGCTAGGAAGGCAGCTGGCGTCTGCTCCAAAGCTCCGGCCTCAAAACGGCTTTCTCCCAGGACGTTCCTCTCTAGCAAGCTTGCTCCTCTTCAAAACATCACTCCCAGCTGCACTCAGTTAGTCTCCTCTCTTTGAGTCAGCTCATTTATATAGCTCCACTGATAAGGGCCCACCCTGAATGGGCGGGACCACGCCTCCATGGGAACATCTCATCAGAATCATTGCCCACAGCTGGGTGGGGCACATTTCAAGCAAATCCAACCAGCACCAAAACTTCTGCCCCACACAAGACCACAAAGATAATGGCATTTGGGGGACACAATACACTCAAACCGGCACACCTAGGTATAAAGCTAACATAATATGTAGAGGATCTGTCTGTGAAAAACAACAAACATTGATGAAAGAAATAGAAAAGAGCTAAATAAATGGAGAGATATTCCAAGTTTATAGAACATAAGATTCAATACTTTTAATAAGTCAATTTTTCCCTACTTGTTCTATAGATTCAATGCAATCTCAATCAAAAATACCACCAAGCTATTTTGAAGATATTGACAAACTGGTTTTAAAATTTATATGGAAAGTTAAAAGTCTTAGAATAGCCAAAACAATATTTAGGACGAAAAACAAGGTTGAAGGTCTCACACTACCTGATTTCGATATCAACAATAAAGCTACAGTAATTTAGACAGCACAAAAAGTTCCAAAATAGACATGCATGCATTTAGTCAACTGATTTACAGTGAAGGCACAGAGGCAACAATGCTGAAAATACCGTCTTTTTAATAAATGATGTCTGAACAACTGAATTTCCATATGTTAAAAAAAGAAACCAGATAAAATCTTACACCTTTCACAAAAATTGACTAAAATACATCATAGAACTAAATGTAAAATGAAAAACTATACAACTTCCATAGGAGAAAATCTATATCACCTTGAGTTTGGTGATGACTTTTTAGGCACAACAGCAAAAGCCTGATCCATAAAAAGTTTAATAAGTTTGTACTGTATGAAAATTAAAAACTTACATTTGTGAAATAAAATATTATGAGAATGAAAACAGAAACCACAGACTTGGAGAAAATATTTGCAATACACATTGGATAAGGGACTTTTATCCAAATTATACAAAGAACCCTTAGAATTCAACAATAGAAAACAACCCAATTTTAAAAATTGACAAATGATCTGAACAGACATCTCACTAAAAAGATACAGAGATAGTAAATTAGCCTGTGAAGAGAGCCTCAACATCAATTGCCTTTAGAGAATTTCACACTAAAACAGCAATGAGATACCACTATACACCTGCTAGAATATCTAAAATGCAAAAACTTATAAATCAATTTCTGGTAAAATGTGGAGCAACAGGAACTCTCATTCATTGCTGTTGGGAACGTAAAATGGTACAGCCACTTTGGAAAACCATTTGTCACTTTCTTACAAAGCTGACCGTAGTCTTACCATGAGATCCACCTAGGCATTTACCCAATTGGCAAGAAAACTTATGCTTACATAAAAACTTGCACATGAATATTTATAGCAGCTTATTTTATAATTGCCCAAACCTGAAAGCAACCAAAATGTCTTTTATTAGTGAATGGATAAACAAACTGTGGAACAACTATACAATGGAATACTATTCATCAATAAAAAGGAAGAGTTACAGGCCACACAAAGACATGGATGAGTCTTAAATGCATATTGCTAAGTGAAACAAGCCAGCTTGAAAAGGCAGAATAGTATATGATTCCATTTATATGAAATTCTGGAAAGTGAAAAAAATATAGAGATGGTAAACATGTCAGTGGTTGCCAGCTGTTCCTGGGAGAGGGTTAAATATGACAAGCACAGGGAATTTATAAAAGTGGTGAAACTATTTTGAATGAGACTATAATGGTATATACATGGCACTATGCATTGGTCAAAAACATAGAAATCTACTGCTTAAAGAGTGAACCTTAATGTATTCATATTTTAAAAATCATTTAGGAGGTTGGGGAATTCCAGGATAGAAGGCAGGCTATCACAAAAAAATCTAACTGTATTATAAATGTATGAAATGATCTCAGTGAAGGAGGTGGGGGGAAAGTTCCTGAACCTAGCAATTTTGGAAATGAGTGGAGTCTTTGAAACTAAAAACCAAAGGAACTGCACATAAGGACGGCACTCTAATTTACAGAGTTTTTTCCACATGGGTACAGGGTTATTGGTTAACAAATCTGATACTGCTGTACATGTTTACTGAAATTGAAAAATTATTTAAATGGATGGTGAATGTGAATGTGATGCTATGGATAAGCAAGTGGAAGAGACTAGAAAGATCCTTTTGATAATGGATTAGAGTTAGAGAAATCAGCATCAACTCATGTTCAGCTTAGTATAGAGACAGATGGATACATATAAAAATATTTATAGATATGTGTATATGCACAGGTTAATAAGCATATACATATTTCACTGCTACATCAGCTGAGAAGTCCCTTAAGTGACTACTCCCCATTAGCAATGAGCATACCTAGTGCTCAGAAATAGGTTTCTAAAACCATCCTCCAATAAAAGGAAGCAGGGTCCTTGGTGAAATGGCTGATTCTAGGCCAGTGGCAGGACATACACAATATGAGCCTGGAGTATCTTGTAGTACCAGAAAGTAAGGGCTGAAGAACTTGTTAAAGGATAATACAAGTGTTAAATTCAGCATAATCCATGCTAAGGGAAACTGCACGGATCACAAGACTTATTTCCCTTTTTGGTTCCAAAACGCTGGAAGGAAAATGAGGTAATGGGGGAGGGGGTATAGATTTAAAAAGACTTAAGGGACATAACAAACAGTAGCAATGATGTGACTATATTTGGATATTGGATCAAAGAAACTAATTGTTAAAAAAGTGTATGTCAGCCAAGTAAATGTGAAAAATAGCTGGATATTTGATGACTTATTTAAATGTCTTAGGAAAGATAATTGAATCGGATTTATGTTTTATAAAATTATCATATTTTACAACTGCATATAAAATATTTAGAGACAAAATGGTTTGGTGTCTTGAATATGCTTCGCATTATTCCAGTGGCAGAGATGGGGATAGGTGAGGATATAATTTGTCATGTATTGATGATTGTCAGGTACATTTGGTTCCTTATACTATTCTCTCCACTGCTGTACATGTTTGAGAATTTGTCTGATGAAATGCCATTACATTTGAAATCCTAAGAGAAATTGAACAGTTTTTAGAAGAAAAAAATGCCCAAATTGGTCCATAAAGAAATAGAAAATTCTAATCAAACAATGTGAAATGCAATTGTACTCAAAGATCAAGCCACTTTCCAAGGTCTAGGACAAGGTAGTTTTGGAGGCTAGTTCTACAAAATGGCAGCAATTTAATCGCCATTTTAGGTAAACTCTTTGAAAACACATGCAAAAAATGGGCAATTATTCAATTCTTTTTTGCCAGGCTAGCTCTCCTTGATTCAAAGACCAGCTAAGGACACCCCATGAAAAGAACACTTCAGCCAAGCTTGTTCACATAGCAACAAATATCCTAAATATATTAATAGCATTTTCAACATATCATTTAATGAACGAACTGTCTGTGCCCCAGGAATGAAAATATGATTTAACATTACAAAATTACTTTCAACTATGCTTGCACACAAATAAGAGGAGAAGAATCATTTTAAGTTAATGGGTACATAAACAGCTTTTGAAAGAAATTCAACATGAGTTCATGCTAAAAACTTTTAATAAACTAAGATTAGAAAAGAACATCCATTTTCTGAAATCTTCAGCAAACATATTTAATGTGAAAATGTAGAATTCCCATGAAAGCCTCAAACAGGACACAATTGTATGCTATTTCCTCTACCGTTCAAAACTGCACTGGAATACAAAGCTAGAACAATGGACATCAAAATTTAAAAGAGGAATGACTAATAAAAAAAGATATTATTTGCCAACAATATGATTATCTACCAGGAATATTCAAAGGAATAGGCAAGCAGGATACTCAAATGAATGAGACTTCAGAAAGATGGTACACTGAAGATTACTAGAGCAAACTCAAGAGCCTTGCCACACAAAAGCATGAACTAATGACAACATGTAATGGAAGATATCCCATTCAGAATGGCAGAAAAATAAAAAAAATTACCTAAGAAGTCTAATAAAATTATATAGATGTTTCTGGAGGCAACTATAGCAGTTTACTGATAGATTCAGGTAAAAGAAGTCCCAAATAAATAGAACATCATTGATGGGGAACAGAATATTGTAAAGATGTCAATGCACTTAAAATTATATACAGATTTAGTGACTTACCTGTAGCTACCAAGATGACAATCAAGCTTAGGCTGCTGGCTTCTGCTCTCAAAATCAACCTTGGAAAACTACAGAATGGAGAATGAATATATATATATATATATATATATATATATATATATATATATAAAATATATATATATTATATATACATATATATGTATATATATATAGAGAGAGACAATCTAAACAAAAAAGCACAAGCACCCCCCGGGGAGACTGAAGAATATGTTGAACTGGTTCTCATATTTGGAATGGGGGAGTGGAGGTCAGCAGCCTGCAAGAGACAGCAGATGACAGGATTAGAGGACGAAAGTTTGTAAACTTGTGCCCCTGCTTCATTGCAGAAATCTGAGGCAGCACCTCAGACTACAGATGCCAGTAGCCATGGGGTAAGATGAGGTTGATGGAGGCAGTATGAATGCAGAGTCTGTGCTAAGAACCACCTGAAAGAACTTAACTACTTAGTGGGTATTAGGGATTCAATCATTTCCCCCACAAAAGACATGGTCAGGTCCCAGCTCCTGGTCCTATGGGTGTGAACCCATTTGTAAATTGGGCCTTTGAGGTTAAGGTGTACCCAAAGTGAATAAAGGTGAGCCTTAATCCAATATGGCTGAAGTCATTATAAGCAAGGAAAACTGGACACAGAAAAGAGGCCACCTGGAGCACCCAAAAGACATCGGCAAGTGCATTGCCCTGTGACAGAAAAGCCAGGAACCCCAAAGATTTCCAGCCAATCAGAAGATACGGTCTCCCAGAGGAAGCAAGCTTTCCAGCCTCTGAAACTGTGAGACAATAGATTCCTGTTAAGCCAACCTGTAGTGTGGTATTTGTTTTAGCAGCAGAGGAACTAAAACAGTTTGTCAAGAGTGCCTTTTAAAAAATTATCATTTTAGCAGAATGTGAAGAATGGAATGGAAGTAGAACTACACGTGTCAGACTGAATCACGCACAGGAAGGATAGGTATTCTTCCATGAAATTATCTACATAGACAGTGCAATATGAGACAGCCTCAGCACCTCCCCAGTCACGATGCTCAGCCTCTTCAATGCAGACAATAAATCTTTTCAAGAAAAGGTTTCCAAAGTTTGGCTGGAGCAGAGACCCCAAGGAAGGTAGTTTTCTTCTCTGACAGTTTCCTAACTGTCACGGGTGCCACAGTTACCCCATCTAGCCTGGGACCCAGAGCCTCCTCCACAAGGGACCCAGGTAGGCAATCACTGAGATCAGGCAGGAAGGGGTCTCTCCCATGGAGTGTTGATTCAAGGAGCCAGGAGCCATGATGACGACCCTCACGAGTGAGGCCTGAGGGTCCATCCCCCTAGAACAGAGGGACCCCTCGGAATCCAGCTCTGCCCATCCTGTCAGCTCTAGGAGACCCCAGACCGGGCTGTCTAGCTGTGGACATTACAGATTTCCAGATCTGGTGTCTCAGAGAGGCCAGCGTCTTGGTCTGAGGGGCCTGGACTCAAGTCTGCAGAGAGCTGGTCCCTGGCCCTGACATGTGTCAAGGGAGATTTGGTCGGAGGGTTTGACCTCAGGTCAGTAGAGGGAGGGAGGTCCTGCCAGACACCCAAGTGTGGAACCTAAGGGCGGACTAAGGGGAACCCCCATTCCAGAAGACAAGGCCCCTGCCCTGCCCCTGCTTTCAGCCCCGAGAAGCCCCAGGGCAGCAAGACCGGATGTGGTGCCTCCTGACTTCCGCCCTGGGGGTCTGAAGAAAGGAGGTTAGTTCTGAGGGGCGGCCTCAGGTCCGCAGAGCAGGGATCCCAGGTCCTGTTGGGCATCACGGTGAGAACCCTGAGGGAGGACTGAGGGGATCCACCACTCTAGGAGAGAAGGCCCCAGCCCTGCCCTGTCCCTGTTCTCAGCCCCGGGAAGCCCCAGGGCAGCGTGGCCGGATGTGGTGCCTCGTCACTTCCGCCCTGGGAGTCTGAGGGAAGGAGGTTGCTTCTGAGCCGTGGCCTCAGGTTAGCAGAGGGAGGGATCCTAGGTCCTCTTGGATGTCAAGATGAGGGCCCTGAGGGAGGACTGGGGAGACCCCCACTCCAGAAGAGAAGGCCCCAGCCTTGCCACGTCCCTGCTATCAGTCCCAGGAAGCCCCAGAGCAATGTGACCGGATGTGGTGCCTCATCACTTCTGCCCTGGGAGTCTGAGGGAAGGAGGTTGGTTCTGAGTGGCTGCCTCAGGGATCCCAGGCCCCACCTGAAGTCTAGATGAGGGCCGTGAGGGCCTTCGGATCATAGGGGAACAGCAGAAAGCTGCCCCAGTTGTCAGCTCTCAGGGGTTCCGGCGAGGGGTGGCCCAATGTGCGTCCTCGTTCTGCCTCGGGGGTCCCAGGGAGGCCTGGGGAGCGTGGACTCAAGTGGGCGGAGGGGAGTCACTGGCCCTGAAGGAATCAATGTGCAGAGCCTGAGAGAGTACTGAGGGGCCCCCACAGAACAGAGGGAGCCCCAGTCCCACCTGCCCCCACTGTCAGCCTGGGAGACCCCCATCGCGGGTCTTTGAGGGGCAACCCCTCCCTTTTGTATCATGGGTGAGGGGTAAGGGAGAGCTTTGGTCTGAGAGGGGTCAGCAGAGGGAAGCGTCCCAGGATATACCAGCAGTCAAGGTGAGGACTTGAGAGGGAGTCGAGGGACCTCCTACACCAGAAGGGACAGGCCCGAGTCACCTTCCCCAGCCCTGAGATAACACAAGCAGGGCTGGGAGGCAGTGCCCTGGGAGGGAGCAGGGCTGGGAGGCAGTGGTGATGGGAGGTGGTGGGTATGAGGTAGTGGCCATGTGAGAGGTAGTGGCTCAGAGGGACTGGCCTGGAAGGGACAGTGCTGGGAGGGAGCAGGGCTGGGAGGGAGCAGCCTGGGAAGTAGTGGTCTGGGACGTAGCAGGGTGTGAGGTAGCAGGGCTGAGAATTAGCAGCCTGGGAGATAGCAGGGCAGGGAGGCAACAGGGCTATGAGGGAGCAGGGCTGGGTGGGAGCAAGGCTGGAAGGTAACAGGGCTGCGAGGTGGCAGTGACGGGAGGAAGCAGGGCTGTGAGCTGGCGGAGCTGGGGGTAGCAGGACTGCGGTAGTGAAGCTGGGGGTAGTGGTCTTGGAGATGGAAGCCTGGGATGTCGCAGGCCTGAGAGTTGGCAGCCTGGGAGGGAACAGGACTTTGAGGTAGCTGCACTGGGATGTAGCAGGGCTGTGAGGTAGCACGGCTGCTAGGTAGTGGCCTGCAGGGAGCAGGGCTATGAGATGCGGCCTGGGAGGGAGCAGGGCTGGGAGGGAGCAGGGCTGGTAGGTGCGGCCTCGGAAGTAGAAGAGCTATGAGATAGCTGCTCTAAGAGATATCAGGGCTGGCAGGTAGCGGCCTGGAAGATAGCAGGGCTGGGCAGTAGCAGGGGAAGTAGCTGCCCTAGGAGGTAGTGGCACCTGGAAGAAGGGATCTGGGAAGTATCGGCATTGGGGGGTAGTGGCCTGGAGTTAAGTTGCAGCCCTGGGAGGGAGCAGGGCTGGGAGGGAGCGTCTCTAGGTGGTAGCGGCCTGGGAGGTAATGTCGTCTGCCGTGGGGCGCAGGGCTTACCTGAGGGGACATCATCAGGTGAGCAGAGGGGATCCAATGCCCTGTCAGGAGTCAGAATGAATACCATGAGGGAGCACTGAGTGCCCGCTGCCCCGACACATAGAACAGTTGGGGCCCAGCCCTTGCTGTCAGCCCTGGAAGAGCCCAGCCGGGGGTGGCCAGATGTGAGCCTCCTCACCATTTTTCTCAGGAATTTCTGTGACGCGAGGGCCTTGATCTGAGGCGCAACGACAGGTCAGCTGAGGGAGGTGTCCCGGGTTCTGCCAGGAGTCAAGGTAAGAGTCCAGAGGTGGACAGAGGGGACCCCCACCCCCCACCACGCACCACATCGCATGGCTGGCTGTGGCGCCCCTCACGTCCTCCTTCAGTGTCCTGTGGAGGTAAGGCCTTGGCTTAAGCAGGGTGGCCCCAGGTAGACAAAAGGAGGACCTGCCAGGCATCAAGGTGAGGATGGAGGGGACCCCCATCTCAGGATATGTGAACCCCCATTGAGTTCACCCAGCCCTAGCTGTCACCCCTGGAGGGCCCTGGGCAGGGGTAGCTGTCTCCAGGGGAAAGGTGAGGGCCCTGCGTGAGCACCGAGGGCACCGTCCACCAAGGAACAACGGGGACCCCACACAATCCACCCTGCCTCTCGTGTCAGGGCTGGAATCTCAGGCCTGTGCTTGCAGCTTGCAGCCTGAGGTGCCTCAATTCCCCTTACAGGCTCCAGGATCCCGAAGGTGAGGGCTTTGGTCTGAGGCAGGCGACCTCAGGTCAGCCAAGCAGAGGAGGCCGAGGCAGTGCCAGGAGTCACAGTGAGGGTCACGCCCCCTGGATGTGAGCAACGGCCCCAGGCAACCCAAACAGAGGGGACCCCACAGTGCCCAGCTCCACTGCCTTCTCTCAGCCCCAAAAACCTCTGGCTGTCCTGGTGGGCTGAAACGGAAGAGGCTGTCTCACTTCCTCCCCCAGGTTCTTCGGGGACAAGCCCTCCAGGAGGACAGGAGAGCCGCGACGCCCTCGAGCCCTCCCTAAGGAGCAGGCCTGTAAGTCGGCCTTTGTCTGAGCTTCCAGGTTGAATTTCTCGGCTGAGGCCACTCACACTGTCCTTCTCTCCCTCAGACACAGACTCCTGCCTGCCCCCCTGACAAGGGTCATCATGCCTCGTGGCCACAAGAGTCAGCGCTGCCAGCTTGAGGAAGGCCTTCAGGCCCAGAGTGAGACCAGGGCCCGGTGGGCACACAGGTTCCGGGGGCTGAGGGGAAGGCTCCTCTACTCCTCCTCCTCTTCCTCCTCTTCCTCCTCTTGTTCTTTTCTTGTCCCAGGCAACACGGAGGAGGTTCCTGCTGCTGGGACACCGCGTCCCCCCCAGAGTCCTCAGGGAGCCCGCTCCTCCCCCGCTGCCCCGGCAGCCGCTCCATCGAGCCCATCAGGTGAGGGATCCAGCCGCCCAGAAGAGGAGGGCCCAAGCACGTCGCAGGCCCAGCCCGATGCTGAGTCCTTGCTCAGAGATGCCATCAGTGATAACGTGGCTGATTTGGTGAAGTTCCTGCTTCTCAAGTTTCGAATAAAGGAGCCCGTCACCAGGACAGAAATGCTGAGCGTCGTGATGGAAAACTACAAGGAGCACTTCCCCATCATCTTCAGGGAGGCCTCTGAGTGCCTGCAGCTGGTCTTTGGCATAGACTTGAAGGAACTGGACCCCGACGGCCAGTGCCATGTCCTCGTCAGCACACTGGGCCTCACCCACGACGGGATGAGTGACCATCAGGACGTGCCCAAGACTGGGCTCCTGGTGAATGTCCTGAGCATGATCTTCATGGAGGGCACCTGCACCCCTGAGGAGGAGATCTGGAAAGCCCTGAATGGGATGGGGGTGCATGTGGGGAGGGAGCACTTCATCTACGGGAGCCCAGGAAGCTCCTCACCAGAGACTGGGTGCGGGCAAAGTACCTGGAGTACCGCAGGGTGCCCGGCAGTGATCCTGTGCGCTATGAATTCCTGTGGGGTCCCAGGGCCCATGCGGAAACCAGCAAGATGAGGGTCCTGGAGTTTGTGGCCAGGGTCAATGGTACCGTCCCCAGTGCCTTTCCGGCCTGGTATGAAGAGGCACTGAGAGACGAGGAAGAGAGAGCCCGGGCCCGAAGTGGCACCGCCAGAGATGGCAGTGCTGCCAGGGCCAGCGTGAGTCCCAGGGCCCCGTGCAGCCGCTTTCCCCACCCTGAGGGAAGCCTCAGGCTGAGGCGGCCCTCCGGGGTTGAAGGGGGCAGTCAGTGATCCAAGCAGTGGAGGGCCAGGCGGGGGCTGGGGGCACAGACTGTAACGCCTTTGTGATCCCATAACGGGGGGGGGGGGGGGTGACTTGGAACTTTATCTTTTGTTGTCCTATTGGTGTTTATCAAATGTTGTTCCTTTAAATACAAGGATTAATTAGCTTTAGATTCTAAGTTTATGGATGACAATGATCACACATCTGTTGCCGATTATCCGGTGTAAGACTGAGAGTTTTGATATTTTGTAAAACAAATTTGGAAACTTTCTATCTTATTTTGTGATTTCGAGCCAGCATCAGAATAGGAATTTCCTTGGAAATATGAGAGAACCTAGCAGTAAAATAGATGGGGTCAAGAAGGAGAAAACGATGGTTATTTCTTGGCTTTCTTTATCCTTTTTAGTTTGTGTTCTGCAAAAGTAAAAAGATATGTAACTGGGTTTTCTTGGCTTATTTGAGACTGTAGGAGGAACTGTCGTAGGTGAGACTGCCTGCCCCCTGGTTCTTTCATTCCCTGGGCAGGCAGCGAGCATGTGCTCTCTGGGAGGCACAGTTCCTGGTGGGATCCTAGATCAGTCGGACACCCCCACGCACAGCATGGTGGAGTCCCCGAGCATCACAACGGTGAGGCAGCCTCCAAAGCTGAAGAACAAGTAAAGGGGCAGTGAGGAGGTGGGGGCTCCGGAGGGGAGCAGGCCAGTGTCAGCCCTGAGCTAAAGCACCTCGGGGCTCTGGGGATCTGCATTTCCTCCTGTGGCAGTGAACTGTCATCAGTCTGGGTGGTGGCAGGACCAGACTCACATGCCGTGTCTCAGAGGTGGGAGAAAACTGCTCTGGGCAGTTAGTTCTGCATCAGGGCTAACCCAGGCGGAACTCTCCACCTGGGGCAGGTGTGGGAGGTAGCCTGCTCTTGGGTCCTAGTACAAATGAACCCCGTGCAGGAGCTGGGTGCTTTACACACCTGTGCAAGGATTTCCTGAGAAATAAGGGGGACTTGCTCTCGATATGATGCCCAGAAGCCACTAGGCTCCCATTCCTTTCCCTGGCCTGGGAGAGCCAGAGTCCACTCCATTTAAAGCACAGTTTAATTAGTGTTTCTTGAGTGTAATTTGGCCAAAGCTAAGCAAGGAATAGGTATTTGGTTTGGGTGAAATGAATGGAAATAGTGACTTGGGTGGAAGAGCAGCTGGGAGGGAAGGAAGTAGTTGGTCCCTGAGTCACAGTCTAGGAGCTTCGAGTTGTATACAGCTGGAGATGCCACCCCTGCACCCAAATTAAATCATAGATGTTCAGAGAGAGAAAGTTTTCTGGTATGTTTTTGCAAAGCAGCATTTTTGACTGATTTGGTTTTCCAAATCACTGCATATTTGCAGAAATCTCCCAGATAACAGTAGCAAAATTCCAGAGGAGAGGATGGTGGGGTCTGGGATCAAAATAATACTAGAAAAAGACCCATGCTCTGCCAGCCTCTGGGCCAAGGGCTTTACATATGTTACATGCACACTACCAGTCCGACAAGACAGAGCTTATCAGACCCATTTTAGAGATGAAGAACCTGAGGCTCGTAGCTCTGGGTAATTTGCCTGAGACCACAGGGCTGCTAAGCGGCAGGGCTGGAACTAGGCCCCTGGTCGGCGTTCCTCTAGAGCCCTCGCTGTTCCCACTTCCCCCACCTGAGTCAAACCTGCTGAGCCTTAACGCATTTCTCTTCTCACTACTGCATAGTGTCTCTCAGAGCTCTCAAAGGGCCTTGTGGCCAAAGTATTAAAGCAGGACCTTTAGGTGATGATGGGAATGAAACGCGATTTGGGAATTGTCTGTGGGCTTCATTTACCTAGGGTTCTCCTGAGAGCTGACTCGGCACAGGGCCTGGCGTTTTTGTCCATTTCCAGCATTTCCCACATTGTACCCATCTTCAGGTGTTCCCCAGTGCATCCACCTGTCCAGCTCTGGAACTCGGCCTCCTCCGTAGGCCGTGCCCTGCTCCCAGTGGAAGAGCCTAGAATCACCTGACATCCCCCTGACATAGAGCCTTCCAACTTCTTGCACAAGTCCCTTGGCTGTCCCATCCATCACCCTGGGTGCCCTCTGACAGCAGCAGCCCCTTCATCGTAAAAGTTCACTTTGGACAGTGGAGTTTAGGCACCTGGTAACACCACCCCCCAGCCCCACCCGGGAGTCTTTGATCTGCTCTCAGAGTGTTTTTCAAAGGGACTGGTGAGTAGAGTACGATTTAGCACCTAAGCCACAATCTACTGCATCATGGGATAGAACCCTGAAGTTAGAGTTTTGGAATCTACCCTGATATTCACAGTAAGTGTTTTCTTTTATTTGAAAGTGTCCACAGAACACAGACATCAATGCATGAGTTTACCTCACCAGTCAAAACCCAAGACCCCTCTCACAAGTGTAGATGAGGAAAGGCCATGGAAATCACTGTGTAGCAAACATCTACTGAGGCTGAATTCCTCAAACCCTGCCGTCCTCCTAGGAGGTCACAAATGGTTCCATGTTGGACCTGATTAAAAAGGACTTTGATTAAAAAGGAAAAAAAAATTACCCTCCTTCCCCTGCCTCTTGTCTGTGTGCCTGCCCTACAGGAAAAGTGTGGTTTTCAGTGTGCCTGATGGCGCCTTCCCGGGTTTTCAGGCATGCGCAGTCATGTGGAGGGGATC
The DNA here is from genome assembly GCF_015220235.1 of Choloepus didactylus. Classification (NCBI taxonomy): domain Eukaryota; kingdom Metazoa; phylum Chordata; class Mammalia; order Pilosa; family Megalonychidae; genus Choloepus; species Choloepus didactylus. Next base: position 190,161,653 of record NC_051334.1, on the reverse strand, counting down.
AGACACACAGGTTAAGATTTTGACCATGCATCAAGTGGAAGGAGAAAATTCTCAGCCCACTGAGATTATACGAGGTATTGCGATGGGCGGTGTAGAAAAGTGCTATTGATTGAAGAAGGGTGAACCCTCCCTGCTGAGATTTACAGGATCCTTTGAAAATTTGACTGGATCCTGTGTTTGAAAGCACCTTTCGTACTATGGGCACTTGGAAAACCTAGAGAATTTCAAGAGAAATTGGCCTCAAGAGAAAATCTTCCAATAAATGAAGAGGATTGTTGTCATAATTTATAATAGTTGCTTTGGTGGGCACCTACTGTGTAAGTGTTTGTGGAGAGTCTACAAGGTCTCATCCACATCTTGTCTTCCTCTCCTTCCTTGGCGCATGGGAAACCGGCATTGCCAGTCCACTGGAGTTCGGGAGGGTCATGCGACTAGCCCTTGCCACCGATGTGAGCAGAAGCCTTGTTTGTCACTTCCAGGCATTTGAGAGTCAATACGCCATTTCCATGCTTTCTCTTCCATTCAGCCCCAAACACGGCGACTCCCTGATGCCAGACAGGGCAGGGTGCTGGAGGCAATCTTGGACCCAGGTTCCTGGAGTCTGGGCTCCTTGATGCACCCAGTAACTAACTGGAAGAGAGTGGTTGTCAGTATTTTCGGCGTGGGGCCTCTCATTCCAGCAGAAGCCTTCCCCAGAAACCCAATCCTGGGCCTGAGGAAGGCAGAGCAGTCCGGTAGGAGGACTGTCGGCCCAGCCAGCACCACTTGTTGCCCCTCGGGGCAGCGAGCCCCGCACCCAGCCGCAGAAGTCTAGGGTCCCGTCTGAGCGCTGCTGGGAAAGATGTGTGTTAGAAGACCCTTCCTCAGACGGGGACTTCATCGCGCTCCTCACAGGCATCTGTCTGTCTGGTGGACTCCACTCTGCCCAGTGCACTGAATCCCAATTTGGCTGCCTGGCTTTCCAGCACAGCCAGCAACTTGTACTCCCCCAACCTCTGCACCCCAGCCTTTCTTGTTTCCCCGACTCCTCATTGCCCCTCACCCTGTCCTAGACACACACACAGGCACACTGTGTCCTCCTGCTCATCTATTCTCTTCTCAGCATGGGACTGGCTCCCTCCCTCCGATCCACCACTCCCCTTAGGGCTTTTCCGCAGGTGCTTCCTTCCTGCTGACCCCTGTACTTGACTCTACCTTCCTTCCCAGCCCTGCTTCGCACTCTCCTCTGGGAAAGAGATCCCTGCTACTGCCTTTCCCTGCTGCCCCTCAGCTGCAAGTAACAGAGTGGTCCTTCTCTGCCTTCCCACAGGCTTTCCTTCTTTTGAAAATATCCTCAGGCCCCGTTCAAGTGTCTTAGAAGCAGGAAGAATCCTGCTCAGGTAATTTTAGTTCTATAAGACTCATCTTGGACTTCTGTCCTCCAGAACCATAAGAGAATAAATTTGTGTTGTTTTAGGCCACAGACTTTCTGGTAATTTTTACAGTGGAAACAGGAACCTAATGTAATCTTTTAAAGATGTGTAGCTTATTTTCCTTTAAGAACATGAAGTGAAGGGATTTCCATAAGAATTCCTTATTCAACAGAGCACAGAGAAGAATAATTTGGGTCTGAGGTTCAAAGCATACCCTCCATTCACCTTTTGTTCACACTTTCAATGATGTGTGTTCTTCTATGCCTAGTATATGCAGGCTCACGCAGCCACTGCAAGGACTTCAGAACTCAAAATAGTCAAACACACAAAAATGGACAGTATACTTCCATTTCTCTTCCTTCAATTTTTGTCTATTGCTTGTGTAACATTTTACCTCAATGTGTGTTCTAAACCCCACCATACATTGTTATTATTTTTACTACAAACAATCGCCTCTTAAATACCTTTACATAATAAGGAAATATCACCTTTATGTTTACCCACTAGGTCACAATTTCTGATCTTCTTCATTCCTTTGTGTAGATCCAGCTTTATATCTGGTATCATTTTCTGTCTGCCTGGATTAGTTGCTTTAACATTTCTTGTAGTGCACATCCATTGGTGATAAATTATTTCACATTTTGTATTTCTGAGAAAGCTTTATTTCACCTTGTTTTTAATCAGAGAGTTTGTAAGTTCACACAAAAATCTTTAATAAAATACAGAGTTCCCATAAACTGTCCTATTAGTGTGGTATGTTTGTTACAATTGATGAAAGAACATTTTTATAATTGTACTATTAGCTATAGTCCATGTTTTACATAAGGGTTCAGTGTGTTCTACCATCCTATTTAAAAAAAATATTCTAGTAACATATATACAACTGAAAATTTCCCCTTTAACCACATTCTAATATATAGTTCTGTTAATTATGTTCACAATGTTGTGCTACCATCACCATCACCCATTACTGAAACTTTTCCGTCAATACAAATAGTAACTCTATACAATTTAAGCATTACTCCCCATTCTCTACCCCCATTCTGCCCCTGTTAACCTATATTCTAGTTTCTGACTGTATGAATTTTCTTATTCTAATTTTTTCATATTCAGTGAAGTTGTACAATATTTGTTCTTTTGTATCTGACTGATTTCACTCAGCATGATGTCTTCAAGTTTCATCCATATTGTCACATGTATCAGAACTTTATTCCTTTTTTGGCTGAAAAATATTCCATTGTACGTATATAGTATATTTTATTTATCCGTTCATGACTTAATGGACACTTGGGTTGCTTTCATCTTTTGGCAATTGTGATAATGTCTCTATGAACATTGATGTGTAAATATTTTGATTCCTTGATGTGTAAATATTTTGATTCCTTGATGTGTAAATATTTTGATTTATTTAGCATTAGTTGCCTCCACTCCTGTGTCTCAGCTGAGCTATTAGTTTGTTCCTTTGGCTGGTCCATGTTTTCGTGTTTCCTGGTATGGCTTGTTATCTTAAGTTGTCTAGGCATCTGATTTTCTTGATTAGTTTATTTTGGAGCTTCTGTTCTATCTTTCACCTAGTGGTTTTCTTGTTGGTTGGCTTTGTTCTCTGGCCTCTGTTATTCAGTTCAACTTATTCTAGACCTCTAACTTAGGTTGTATTTGGTTGATCAGAATTTTTCCCCTCTTGTTTTTTCTGTTTCTTGCTCTGCCTCTATGTAACCTTTTTGTGAGTGGGTCTCCTCAGATATGGTCGACCCTAGTCAGATTTTCCCAGTCTAGTGAGGCCCAGGTCTCATTGGGAGGGTATGGAGTTTTCCTGAGAATGAGACCCTCCTATGAGGCCTTTAGAATTGGTGCTTTTCCTCTCCTGTCCAGCAGGTGGCGCTGGCCAGCCCGCAGCTCCCCCACCAGTGTAAGGAGGTGTGGGGACTTTAGTTCTCCTGGGGCCTCTGATCCTGTCGGGGGCGTGGCTGACTGAAGCCGGAATCTGAATTCCAGCCCCTGGGGTCTGAGTTCCCAGAAGGAGGACTGCCAGTTGAGCTGGACCTCCCTCCACTCTCCCAATCCTCAGAACTCCAGTTGTCTCTCAGGGGCACTATTCCCTTCTCCCCTCTCCTCTTTGGGGCCTCTCCAGGTAGATTCCTTGGTCAGCCTGAGTTGGCAATTAAAGACGGGGCTGGAGGCCTTCAGTAGTGAATACGGAACTCAGAGACACTGTGGGTACTCTGTCTCCCCCCAAGCCCAGCCTAGTCCCTCAACCTGGGCTTTCCGATAGAAAATAACCACATATATTACTTTTAGATTAAGAAAAAAAAAATAGAAAAGAAAAACAAGAAAAAGAAAAAAAAAAAAAAGAGTCTCTTTTAAAAGTCTTTCCCCAGCCTGGAAGTTTTGTCAGTGTCAGAATAAAGCATTTAAAGATATGCTTTGGGCTATTGTCTGATAATTACTCTCCAACAGCTTCAGTTCCACCCCTGCCGGGGGCTATTGAAATGCAAAAAGATAAGGGATCAGTGAGAAGCCAGAAGGGACAAAATGTAGGGGAAAAAAAATGGCTTTTTTGGAGTCTGGGAATGGGTGCCCGCTTTTACGTGCCCCCACTTCTCAGAGCCCAGCCCTTCTTTAGCACCCCAGCTCCCAAAATTAGTTAATTAATTTGTGAATTAATTCTGCAGTTGAGGCTGGGTTGAGCCTCCCTTCTTGCCCTCAGCAGATTGCTGTTTTTTGGTTTTTTTTTTCCCCCCTTTCAGGGAGCCGGCAGCAAGACAGTCTGTGAGGTCTGGGTGGGGAGGGGCGCCAGACCCCTGGTCCGGGGAACTTACAATGTTCTCTGCGATCTCAGCTTTTCCTGCAATTCCAAACTTGCGTCCAATGTGTGACTGGTTACTGGAGACCCCAAAAACACTGTTTCATATAGTTCTTGGGTAATTGCCAGCTGCTCTAGGGGAGAGACGAAATTCTGCTCCTCACCACTCCACCATCTTGCCCCACCCTCTAGCAATGCTTTTTGTTTTCTGTGTACAAGTCCTTTACAACTTGCTTAAGTTTATTCCTAGATATTTCATTCTTCTAGTTGCTATTGTAAATGGAAATTTTTTCTTGATTTCTTTTTCATATTGTTCATTACTAGTACATAGAAACACTACTGATTTTTGCGTGTTGATCTTGTACCCTACCAGTTTGCTGAATTTGTTTATTAGATCTAATAGATTTTTGTGGATTTTTTTCAAGATTTTCTGTATATAAGATCATGTCATCTGCAAATAGGGAAAATTTCACTCCTTCCTTTCCAATTTGGATGACTTTTATTTCTTTTTTTTTTTTCCCAATTGGTCTGGCTAGAACTTCTGGTACAATATTGAACAACAGTGTTGACAGTGGGCATCTTTACCTTGTTCCTGATCTTAGAAAGATTTTGGTCTTTCACCATTGAGTATGATGTTGGCTGTGGATTTTTCATATATGCCCTTTTTTCATGTTGAGGAACTTTCCTTGTACTTCTAGTTTTTAAACTGTTTTTATCAAGAAGGGATGCTGGATTTTGTCAAATGCCTTTTCTGCATCAACTGAGATGATCATGTATTTTCTTCATTCTGTTAGCATGATGTATCACGTTAATGGATTTTCTTATGTTGAACCACCCTTTGTATATCTGGGATAAATATCATTTGATCATGGTATATAATTCTTTTACATTGTTGTTGGATCTGGTTTGCTAGTATTTTGTTGAGGATTTTAATGTCTATATTCTTAAGGGATGTTGGTCTGTAATTTTCTTTTCTTGTGATATCTTTACCTGGCTATGGTATTGAGGGTGTTGTTGGCCTCATTGAATGAGTTAAGGAGTATTCCCTCCTCTTCAATTTTTTTGAAGAGTTTGAGCAGGATTGATAATAATTCTTCTTGGAATGTTTGGTAAAATTCACCTGAGAAGCCATCTGTTGCTAGGCTTTTCTTTAATGGGAGGTTTTTTTTTAGGTACTGATTCAATCTCTTTGCTAGTTATTGGTTTCTTGGGATCTTCTATTTCTTCCTGAATCAGTGTAGGTAATTTGTGTTTCTAGGCATTTGTCCATTTCATCTAAGTTATCTAATTTGTTGGAATACCATTGTTCATAATATCCTTTCATAAAGCTTTTTATTTCTGTGGGGTCTGTAGTGATGTCCCCTTCTTAATTTCTGATTTTAGTTATTTGTGTCCTCTCTCCTTTTTTCAGTTCTGTTAATTACGTTCACAATGTCATGCTACCATCACCAACATCCATTACCAAAACTTTTCCATCAATTCAAAGAGAAGCTCTGTACAATTTAAGCATTACTCCCCATTCTGTACCCCCACCCTGCCTCTGGTTCATTGGTTTTATTGATTTTCACAAAGAACAAACTTTTGGGTTTGTTGATTCTCTCTATTGATTTTTTTTTAATTCTCTGTTTCATTTATCTCTATTCCAACCTTTGTTATCTCCTTCATTCTACTCACTTTGTGTTTAGTTTGCTCTTCTTTTCCTAGAACCTCCAGTTTTGGGGTTAGTTCTCTGATAATGAGATCTTTCATATTTCTTAGTGTAGTCATTTAGAGCTAATTTCCCTCTCAGCACCACCTTTGCTGCATCCCCTATATCTTTGTATGTTGTGTTTTCATGTTCATTCACATGAATATATTTCCTAATTTCCCTTTTGATTTCTTCTTTGACTATTGGTTATTTTAAAATAGCTGTTTAATGTCCACATATTTGTGAATTTTCCATTTCTCCATATGTTATTGATTTCTAGTTCCATTACATTGTGGTTGGGAGAAGATACATTGCATGATTTCAATATGTTTGAATTTATTGAGAATGTTTTGTGACCTCTCATACCATCTATCCTGGAGAATGATTTGTTTGCACTAGAGAAGAATGTGTATTCTGTTGCTTTTGGGCAAAGTATTCTATACATCTGTTAGGATTAGCTGGTTTATAGCACCGTTCAAGTCTTCTATTTCTTTACTGATCTTCTGTCTAGATGTTTTATCCATTTTTGAAAGTGGTGTATTGAAATTTCCTGCTATTAATGGAGAACCATCTATTTCTTCCCTCAATTCTGTCAATATTTGCACCATATATTTCTGGACTCTGCTGTTAGGTGCCTATATATTTATAATTGCTATGTCTTCTTGATGAATTGACCCATTATCAGTATATAATGACCTTATTTGTCTCCTGTAGCTGTTTTTTACTTAAAGTCTATTTTATCTGATATTGCTATAGCTACCTCACCTCTCTTTTGGTTACTATTTGCATATTATAAACATTTTGCCATCTTTCACTTTCAAGCTACATATATCTTTGAATTTATGGTGAGTCTCTTGTAGACAACATATAGTCAGGTCATGATTTTTTATCCATTCTTCCAATCTCTGCTTTTTTTACTGGAGATTTTAATCCATTTACATTTAAAGTTACTACTGATCATGCAGTATTTTCTTCTGCCATTTTTCTATTTTGTCTTTGTCAGTCTTATACCTTTTTTGATCCTCAATCCTTCTGTTAATGCCTGTTTCCATATTAATTGGTGTTTTCCTTTATATTGTAACATTTTGAGTCCCTTCTAATTTCTTTTTCTTATTGTATTTTTCATGTATGTTTTTTGTGGTTATCATGGGGTTAAAAATTTTACATTATAAATCTATAACAATCATATTGGTTTTGATGCCAATTTATCTTCAATACCATACATACACACTGTTATACCCCTCCATCCTCCCACCTTTCTTGGTATTTGTTGCAAATTATACCTTTGTACATTGTATTTCCCAAACCATAGATTTACCATTACTTTTTATGCATTTGCATTTTAGCACCTATAAGAATTAAGAAGTTGAGTTTGAATGTATTATGTCCCCCAGAAAAAGCCATGTTCTTTGATGTAGTCTTGTGGGGCAGACGTTTTGGTGCTGATTAGATTTGCTTGGAATTTGCCCCACCCAGCTGTGGGTGATGACTCTGATGAGATATTCCCATGGAGACATGGCCCCACCCATTCAGGGTGGGCCTTGATCAGTGGAGCCATATAAATGAGCTGACTCAAAGAGAAGGAACTCAGTGCAGCTGTGAGTGACATTTTGAAGAGGAGCAAGCTTGCTAGAGAGGAACGTCCTAGGAGAAAGCCATTTTGAAACCAGAACTTTGGAGCAGATGCCAGTCATGTGCCTTCCCAGCTAACAGAGGTTTTCTGGACACCATTGGCCATCCTCCAGTGAGGGTACCTGATTACTGATGTGTTACCTTGGACACTTTATGGCCCTGAGACTGTAACTGTGTAGCCAAATAAACCCCTTTTTATAAAAGCCAATCCATCTCTGGTGTTTTGCATTCCGCAGCATTAGCAAACTAGAACACATAGCAAAACATTCAATACAGTATTACTGGAATTTATAGTTACCCATATGGTTCCCTTTATTCAAGTTCTTTATTTCTTTATGGCACTTTGAACCAATGTCTAATGTCCTTTTCTTTCAGTCTGAACAACCCCCTTTAGCATTGCTTGTAGGGCAGGTCTTGTGGTAATGAACCTCCTCTGCTTTTTTAAAAATCTGGGAATGTTGTGATCTCTCCCTAATTTTTGAAAGAAATTCTCACTGGATATAAAATTCTTGGTAGGCAATTGTTTCCTTTCAGCACTTTAAATATTTCATACCACTGCCCCCTTGCTTCCATGGTTTCTGATGAGAAATTGGCACTTAATCTTATTGGGATTTCCTTGTACATAACTCATTGCTTTTCTCTTGCAGCTTTCAGAACTCACTCCTTGTCCCTGGTATTGTACAAATTGATTACTATGTGTTTGGGCATGGTTCTCTTTGTGTTTATCTTGCTTGGGTTTAGTTGGGCTTCTTGAATGTGCATATGCATGTCGTTCATTAAATTTGGAACTTTTATGCCATTATTTTTTTGAATATTCCTTCTGCCCCTTTCTTTTTTCTCCTTCTGGGATTCCCATAAATCATATATTGGTAATCTATGCTTCACAGTGTTTTACAGGTCTCTTAGGCTCTGTTCATTCTTTTCTATTCTTTTTACTTTCTGCTCCTATGCCTGACTCATTTCAACTTCCTTGTCTTTGAGTTCACTGATACTTTCTTCTGCCACCTCCACTCTGTTCTTGAAACTATCTAGGGAATTTTTCATTTCAGTTATGGTGTCCTTCAGCTCCAGTATCTCTGCTAATTTCCTATTGAGAATCTCAAAGAGATCCCCATATTGTTCATTCATTGTTTTTCTCATATCCTTTAGTTCTTTCTCCATGTTTTTCTTTATCTTTTTGAGCATATTGAGGATCATTTTTTTAAAGTCTCTGCCTGTTAAATCCAAAGTTTGGTCCTTTTCGTTGATGGTTTCTGGATTTTTATCTTGTTCCTTTGGATGGGCCATCACTTTCTGTTTCTTTGTCTTGCATTCTTTTGTTGCCCACTGTATATTTTAATATTTTAAAGTTGTAGCTCTGGAATTTATTCTATGAGCCTTCTATTTTTTAAGTTCATATCTAGATAGTGCTATGACAGAGATGTTCTTGAATACCAGGAGCTAATCAAAACAAATAAACCACAGCAAAAATCATCTTTCACTGTCTTTGCAATTTGGCTTTGTTTTGGCTGGTGGTCTCCTTCAGAGCTTAGCCCTCCTATCAAGAAGATCAGCCTGGAGTACATGCAATGTTCAGTGTCCTCTATGTCTTACATGAGCCTGTGTGGAACCATGAAGCCTGCTTCTCTTCATGATCTTGTGCTTGCTAGAGGCCTTAGGAATTCAACATTTAGAGTTTACAGGAGCTTGAGTGAACAACAGCTCAATTCCTATTTGAAATAGACTTTCATCCCCTCCTGGGTGCTTTCTTGAGTGCCTTAATGCAGGTAGTCCTTTGTCCCAAGCAGCTTCAACCTAATTGTTTCCACAGCGTCCTAGCTGTCTGCAAGATGCTTCTCTGCCCTCAGGACAAACTTTGGGAGCACAAGCCTGAGACAAGTTACCCAGCTCGGTCTCTCAGACTTTCACCTGACATACATGCATCTCAATATGCACACAGGGCCAGGGTCCCACAATAGGATTGCAAGTTGGCTCCACCCTGCATTGTGGAGGGGATGGAGGAAGGACCAGTAAGTACACCAGGACCACCTTCTATGGCTTTTGAAGCTGCATTTTCTTGACTTAGCACTTGCCCAGTTAATGCATCCTTTTAACTATTTTCTATAGTTTGAGGAAGGTTATTGTCTTTAAGATTCCTCTCCTACCTTTGCCCACTGGGGATTTGAACAATGGCTGCCCGCAGTAATCTGAAGTAACTGATCAAAAGTAGTAATCTACAATCAAATCACACACTCTTGGAGTATGGAGGACTAGGCCTTAATGTCCCACCCTTGTACCAGCAAGGTACGCCAGGAGGCCAAGCTGCAGTCCCCACTGCTGCTTGACAGAAGGCTGGGGAAAGGGATATGTAGCCTCTGCAGGGAGATGAAACTCAACAGTATTTATCATAATTTACCAGCCTTCTCCTCATCTCCACCCTGGATGCTGCACAGTGTTCCACTAGACTCTGGAGTTTCAGAACAGTTGATTCAGACAGTTGCTGCTGGTTTGATAGTTGTTTTGGTGGAGGAACTGAGTCCTGGAGCTTCCTACTCCACCATCTTCCCACAATCCTCCCCTCATTTTTGTATTTGAAATACATTTTAACTATAGAATTCTAGATTTACAGCTTTATTATTCTTTCTGCACTTTAAAGATATTACTACTTCATTATTTTTAAATTCAATTTTATCGAGATATATTCACATACCATAAAATCATCCCTGGTGTACACTCAATTGTTCACAGCACCATTAAATAGTTGTGCATTCATCACCACATGCAATTTTTGAACATTTTCATTATGACACACAAAACAGAATAAGAATATAAGCTAAAGTGGAAAAGAACACCCAAAACATCACATTCCCCCCCTCCCTATTATTCATTTACTTTTTGTCTTCATTTTTTCTATTCATCTGTCCATACACTGAATAAAGGGAGTAGAAACTACAAAGTTTTCATAATCACACAGTCACACAGTGTAAGCTTTATAGTTATACAGTCATCTTCAAGAATCAAGGCTACTGAGTTTCAGTTCAACAGTTTCAGGTATTTCCTTCTAGCTATTCCAATACACTAAAACCTATAAAGAGATATCTATATAATGCATAAGAATAACCTCTAGAATGACCTCTTGACTCTATTTGAGATCTCTCAGCCACTGAACTTTATTTTGTTTCATTTTGCTTCCCCTTTTTGGTCCAAGAAGGTTTTCTCAATCCCACAATGCCAGGGCCAAGCTCATCACCATGAGTCATGTCCCACATTGCCAGGGAGGTCCACACCCCTGGGAGTCACATCCCATGTAGGGGGAGGGCAGTGAGTTTACCTGCAGAGTTGGCTTAGAAAGAGAGGCCCCATCTGAGCAACAAAAGAGGTTCTTTGGCAGTAGCCCTTAGGCACCATTTTAAGTAGGCTTAGCCTCTCCCTTGTAGTAACAAATTTCATAAGGGCAAGCCCCAAGGTTGAGGGCTCAGCCTTCTAATTTGGTAGTCCCCAGTGCTTGTGAGAATAGCATTAATTCCCCAGGTGGGGAAATTTAATATTTCCACATTTCCCCATAGTCCCTCAAGGGGTATTTACAAATACATCTTCATTTTCTGCCAGAATTGTTCTGGGATGTATTGGGGCTTCACACTAACCTGCACAAACCAACCAAATCCCACTCCCCAATCAATGTTCCATGTAATTATGTTGTTTGAACAAACTGACCATACAAGTTAAATTATATTATGTGTTACAAAGAATATAGATCTTGCACCTAATAAATATCTCTTCCTTTGGTCCCACACAGAAGCTGAGGATTCAAAAACACCATCAATATCATCCTTTACCCTTCAGTCTGATTTACCTTAGTCCTAATCAAGTCCATTTTATTCATATTTCTAATTGAAGTCTAATCTCTTTTTTCAGACTCTTTACCATTTGCTATATGGGGTAATGCTGACATTCATAACTGTCAGACTCTGGCTCTGAGTCTTAAGTGTCACACAGATGCCCAAAGTTCCAGGGACCAACCAGGTTATGCACAAAGGACTCAGCAACTCAGAGTTTAGAAATAACCACTACAGCTCAGGGATAGATGTAACTGTTGTAAGAGCTTACAGTCTAGGAACCTTTACAATAAGCCTTCCCTTGATAACCTGTGCTCTCAGACTCAATTCTCAGAGTTTGCACATTATATTTAGTCCATATTAGTGAGGCATTATAATATTTTTCTTTTCATTTCTGGTTTATTTCACTCAACATACTGTCCTCAATATCCATTCATCTCACAACTTCACTCCTTCTTGTAGCAGTTCAATATTCCATTCACAGATCACCATTCCATTCGTCAGTTGATGTACCCTGAGGTCATCTCCCTCCACTGCAAATCATGAATACTGACACCATAAACTCCACTGTGCAAATGTCCTTTCATGTCCCTCTTTTCAGTTCTTCCAAGTATATACCCAATAACCAAGTTGCAGGACCATATGACAACCCCACTGTTCTAGTTTGCTAATGCTGCCAGAATTCAAAACACCAGAGATGGATTGGCTTTTATAAAAGGGGGTTTATTTGGTTACACAGTTACAGTTTTAAGGCCATAAAGTGTTCAAGGTAACACATCAGCAATTGGGTACCTTCATGAGGATGGCCAATGGTGTCCAGGAAACCTCTGTTAGCTGGGAAGGCACGTGGCTGGCATTTGCTCCAAAGTTCTGGTTTCGAAATGGCTTTCTCCCAGGATGTTCCTCTCTAAGCTTCGACTTCTCTTCAAAATGTCAGTCTCAGTTTCTTTTGGGGCATTTGTCCTCTCTTAGCTTCTCCAGAGCAAAAGTCTGCTTTCAATGGCCATCTTCAAACTGTCTCTCATCTGAAGCTCTTCTATTCTCAGCTTCTGTGCTTTCCTCAAAGTGTCCCTCTTGGCTGTAGCTCCTCTTCAAAATGTCACTCACAGCTGCACTGAGTTCCTTCTGTTTGTCAGCTCATTTATATGGCTCCAGTGATTTAATTTAGACCCACCCTGAATGGGTGGGTTAACACCTCCATGGAAATTATCCAATCAAAGTCATCACCCACAGTTGTGTGAGGCACATCTCCACAGAAACACTCAAAGAATTACAATCTAATCAACACTGATAGGTCTGCCCACAGAAGATTACATCAAAGAACATGGCTTTTTCTGGGGGACATAATACATACAAACTGGTACACCCACACTTAGCTTCCTGTGGAACCACCACACCGCCCTCCAGATGGGCTGCACCATCCTACTTCCCCACCAATGGTGATTAGGTACATACCTTTCTCCGGCACTTGTATCCCTCTGTTTGTTTTTTACATGGTTTTATTCACACAGCATTCATTCCATCCTAAGTAAACAATCAATGGTTCCCTGTATAATCACATAGCTATGCATTCACTAACACTATCTATATAAGAACATTTCCATTTCTTCCACAAAGAAAGAGGAAGAGGCAAAAAAAGGAAGAAGAGAAAAGAAAAAGAAAGAAAAAATGACAACTAAAAAGCAACAAAAGAAAAAATAAAATTAAAATAAAGTACAATGAAAAACTCAGACAACAACACCAACACCAAGAATTCACATACCCCTCCCTTATATCCCCCTCCTATAGACATTTAGCTTTGGTATATTGCCTTTGTTACAATCAGTGGAAGTGAATTATAATGTTACCATTAACTATAAACTCTAGTTTGCATTGATTGTATTTTTTCTCCAATACCACCCCATTTTTAACACCTTGCAAAGTTGACATTCATTTGTTCTCCCTCATGTAAAAACATATTTGTACATTTAATCACAATCATTGACCACTCTAGGTTTCACTAAGTTATACAGTCCCAGTCTTTATCTTCTATTCTTCCCCCATCATCCTACTGCCACTAACCTTCCTCCCTCAACCTTATTGTCTTTGTTCAGTGTACTTACGTTATTGTGTGACCATCATTCAATATTGTGCTCCAAACCTCTCTCTCTCCTGTCTTTTCCTATCTGTCTGTAGTGCTCCCTTTAGTATTTCCTGTAGAGCATGTATCTTGTTCACAAACTCTGTCAGTGTCTGTCTGAGAATATTTTAAACTCTCCCTCATTTTTGAAGTACAGTTTTGCTGGATATAGGATTCTTGGTTGGCAGTTTTTCTCTATCACCATCTTAAATATATCATACCACTGCCTTCTTGCCTCCATGGTTTCTACTGAGAAGTCTGCACATAGTCATATCAAGCTTCCCTTGTGTGTGATGGATCAATTTTCTCTTGCTGCTTTCAGAATTCTCTGTCTTTGACATTTGATAATCTATTATTAAGTGTCTTGGCATAGGTCTATTCATATCTATTGTGTTTGGGGTATGCTGCATTTCTTTGGTCTGCAATTTTATGTCTTTCATAAGAGATGGGAAATTTTCAGTGATTATTTTCTCCATTACTGTTTCTGCCCCTTTTTCCTTCTCTTCTCCTTCTGGGACACCTATGACATGTATATTCATATGCTTCATGTAGACATTCAGCTCCATGAGACCCTGCTCATATTTTCCCATTCTTTTCTCTACCTGTTCTTTTGTATGTTGGATTTCTGATGTTCTGTCCTCCACTTCATGAATCCTTTCTTCTGTCTCTTCAAAACTGCTGTTGTATGTCTCCATTTTGTTTTTCATCTCTTCTATTTTACCTTTTATTCCCATAAGTTCTGACATTTGTTTTTTTTTTTTTTTCAAGCTTATGAATTCTTCTTTATGGTCATCCAATGCCTACTTTATATCTTTCATCTCTTTTGCCACATTTTCCTTCAGCTCATTGATTTGACTTAGAAGATTTGTTTGAACATCTTTAATTAGTTGTTTCAGCTCCTGTATCTCTTTTGAGGTGTAAGCTTTTTCCTTTGCCTGGGCCATATCTTCATTTTTCTAGTGTGCCTCATAATTTTTTGTTGTCCAGGCATCTGGTTTCCTTGATTACCTCAATCAGATTTTCCCAGAAAAGATGGGCCCAGGTCTTAGGGGGAGGGTGTAATCAGTATCAGGTTTCCCTGAGGGTGAGATCCAGCTTGTTGTTGGACTTTCCTGTGAGGACTCTAAACTCTTTGCTATTCCTATCCTGCCCAGCAGGTACTGCTTGTCAACCCACAGCTCCCCACTGGTGTAAAGAGGTGTGGTCCCTTTAATTCTCAATGGACCTTGTCCTGGCCAGGGGTCAATGGTGTCAGAAGCCAAGCTTAAGCTGTTTTTGGCCTGCCCCCACCAAACCCTGGGTTCTAAATTCTCTGAGGGAAGGCAGCCACTTGAGCTGTACCCCATTCCTCTTTTCTTAGGGAAGATACACCCTTTAAAGAGTTACCTTCTACACTTGTATTCCTCCTTTGTCTCTCTGACTCTCTTAACTCCACTATTGCCTGGGTCAGTGCTGACAATAGAAAATGCCTGAGGCTTTCTATAATGAGTTACTTAGAATGGGAGAAAAAAAAGAAAAAAGAAAGAAATCCTCTTTTCAGAGCCAGTCCCCAATCCCCCAGTTTGCTGGTCAACTTGAATTGGTACTTGGTTCTCTGTGTCCCTTTTCTTGGAACACAGCTGTTTACACTATTCTGAGCTCAGTCATCTCCATAAGCCTCTGTTTTTATTTATTTATTTTCCTTCCATAAGCCCCATCTCCTCTCTGCCAGGAGAGACCTCAGCGTTCCTTTCTTGCTTGCTTCAGGTTTATCTGTGCTTGTAGCTTTATTCAGTAGTCCAAATTTGTTAATTAATACTGCAATTGGAGCTTGGCTGAGTTACTTTCCCTTACTCCTAGAAGACTGCTTCTTTTTCCCACAGGGACATGTGTCAGCTCAGCCTGCCATGCTGGTGGGGGAGGGTTGCCAACTCCATAGTTTGGGGAGTGTCCTGGTTTATATATATTATATCCCCCAGAAAAAGCCTTCTTCTTAGTGTTGATTAGGATGGAACCTATTGGTTCAGTGTTTCCATGGAGAAATCAACTGTGGGTGAGACCTTTCATTGGATTATTTCCATGGATGTGTTGCCCCACCCATTCAGGGTTGGTCTTTATTGGATCATTGGAGTACTTTAAAAAGAGCCACACAGGCCCGGACATAGAGCAGCTGCAGCTAAGAGAGGACAAAATACCCCAAGAGCAACACTTTGGAGAACGCCATTTTGAAACACAACCTGGGAGCAAGCAGACACCAACCAACATGACTTCCCAGCTAACAGAGGCTTTCCAGATGCCAATGGCCTTTCTTCTGTGAAGATATCCTTCGTTGATGCCTTACCTTGGAAACTTTATGGCCTAAAGAATGTAACTTTGTAATCAAATAAACCCCCTTTACAAAATGCCGAGGGTCGGCCTCAGCAACGGTCAGGGTCCTGATAGGGGGGCTGGAGTCGGCGAAGAAAGAAGACAGACACCTTGTCGTGTCCGGGTACGAAGATGGAATCTCCGACCAAGCAGAGCATCAGAGCTTTATTTTTATAATTTTCTATAACATACACCCTAGCATTTAGGCAAGCAATACTAGAAGAGTTTGGCTAAATTTCAGACACTATTTATTCTTACACAGTGATCAATGGGCTAGCAGGGACAGACTCCCTGGAGCGCAGCAAGACACAGTGTTCGGGCACAGGCATAACAGTTCCTGTTATTTGGCACCAAGCAATCTATAACTATTTTTTGTGTTCATGTTTTAGAGTCTGTTAATCATTACCTTTTTGTTTCTTCTAGCTAACTCTTTCAAAGCTGGGGAAGGGGGATTCCCGCCTAGTTGACAGGTGGCCAGTGGGAGTGAGCAGAAAGGGTGACCTATTGTCTTCTAAGAAAGGAGCAGGCATTGTCACTTACGCTGAAGCTAATGCAGGGTAAGCCGCTGGCTCATTAATGTAGCTAGGTGTGGGAGCATGCCACCACCACAGAGCCCAAAAGACACCAAATGGGAAAAAGAGGCAGTAAGAATATAAGAAACAGCAGCAAGAAGCAAATTCCTTTTAGGCAGGAGTCATAGGTGCCACTCGGTGCTCCGCCTTGCAGAACGGTCACTGCGACATGTACTGAAGGCCCAGGGACCGTGCCACTAGGCCGACTGCCGGGTGCTGAGTTGGCTGCCCACAACAAAAGTCTTTCCATTTCTGGTGTTTTGTGAAAGGGCAGTATTAGCAAACTAGAACAGGGAGCTTTACTTACAGTTCTATGCTGTGATCTCAGCCATTCCACTTATTCCAGACTGGTGTACGATGTGTGTCCAGTCACAGATGCCCCCCAACAGTTTGTCTGGACTATTTAGTAGTTGTTCCTGGGTATTTACTAGTTGCTCTAGAGGACTAACTAAATTCCACACCTCCCTATGCTGCCATCTTGCCCCACCTCCTAGGCAGAATTCTTATAATCCAAATTTTAAAACTGAATTATCCATGCATGACAGATGTCCCAATATTTCCAACCTATTCAAATTAAAACTAGGATCAAAGGACTGTGGGACATGTATATTTTTTCATATAGACATACATACAGCTGGGAGACCATACAGCCAAATAGCAACATGTTTCTCTCTTGAAAGTGAAAATGTGAGTAAATTTTTTATTTTCTTAGTTATGATTTCAATATTTTCCAACACTTGTGAAACACTTATGAATTACTTTCACAATGATAAAATATTGTAAATATTTTAACATGTGATTTAGAGTACCAAAAATAAACACAAGTTTGGAAATGGACAAAGGAAAGTTGATGGTAGTGCATTATTGTGGGAATAATTAACAGTGCTGAACAGTGTGTGAATGTGGTAGAAAGTGGAAGTTTATAGTCAAGTATGTCATAAGAAGGACAGTTGGAG